>NC_039514.1:4289343-4307831 GCF_003672135.1 Ooceraea biroi | reverse complement strand
TTTTGAGAATTTCCTCTGTTCGGCCGAAAATATAATCAAAGGTTATTAATGGCAGCTAGTAGAGTGCAAAGGTGGGCAATAATGTTCGCAGCATACGATTTTGAAATTAAATACATTAGAGGTATTGATAACGCTGTAGCGGATGGATTATCGCGCATTTGGCCTCAAAATCAGGAAGTTTATATTAAGGATAAACTTGAGGAGTATTCATACTTAAATTACGTGATTAGTGATGTACCTAGTATTAGTAAAGCTGAGGTATGTACGGAGACAGGAAACGATCCTATTTTGAACAAAGTTCGACATTTTATTAATAATGGATGGCCAGACAAACCCCTGAAGGCACCGTTGTGTATCGAAATATGCTTTAGAGTTAACGGTGGAGGAAGGTTGTGTAATGTGGGATCATAGAGTGATAATTCTTTGTTCCCTGAGAGGCAGGTTGTTAGAGGAATTACACGATTCTCACTGGGAAGTAGTTAAAATGAAACAAGTGGCTAGATCATATTTTTGGTGGCCTAAGCTGGATGAAGAGATTGAGAAAATTACAAAGTCATGTCGATTGTGCCTTGAACATGCGGATAACCCATCACGCGCTGTGTCACATTCGTGGACGTGGCCTTTGGCACCGAATCAAAGATTACATGCAGATTTTTGTGGGCCGATTAAAGGATATATGTATTTGGTAATTTGTGATAGTTATTCCAAATGGATTGATGTAAAGGAGATGGTTGATATTACTGCAGATTCAACCATACATGCTTTTAGAGAATATTTTGCTTTGTGGTGAATTCCTTTGCAAATAGTTATAGATAACGGTCCAACATTTATTTCCGATAAGCTTGCGACATTTTTAAGAAATAATGGTGTGAAGCATACACGCACAGCACCGTGCCATCCTGCATCCAATGGGAGGCAGAAAATGCCGTGCGTACTTTTAAAAATAAGTTTAAGTTATTATTAGTAAATAGATCGCGTGAAGAAGCGCTTGTTAAATACTTATTTGCAAGTCGATCGGCAGTGCATAGTACAACGGGAGTGTCACCAGCCGAACTGCAAACAAGTCGTAAAATGCGTACTCGTTTTGATTTGCTTAAACCAACTATTAGGGAGCGTGTGGAGCAAAATCAAGCGAAACAACGTTTGTATGGTGGTGGAAATCGAGATGTTATTTTTAATCCAAGCGAACAAGTAGTAGTGAAAGATTATAGTTTAAATAAGTGGCGAAATGCGCTATTGAAGAGAGATGTAGTCCTGTTACATTATACAGTTCGTACGGATGACGGTAGAATGTGGAAGCGTCATGTTGACCAGATTAGATTGCGCATAGATAGTCAACGAGATTGCGTAAAACCAAGCGATGGCTTAAGCGTAGAGGTGTCAGGGACACAACACACTGTAGGAAGCCAAGTAAAACGTAATAATAAGGTAATAGGTGATTGTGATGTTGTTAGACGATTTGCAAGAGCACGTAAACCGCGAGCGATTTTAGATTTGTAAGTGCGGTGGCGTTTATATACATATATATTGTTTAAGTTTAAATGGGAAGGAATGTAGAATCTTTATATCTTTTAGTTTATGGCGTTATGGCGTTGTTGTATAGAGAGTCCGCTAGATGGCGAGACCAGAGTTGGCGGTTTTTAAACAAGCTAGAAGAAGCTAAGCGCGCGAACAAGCAAGCAAGCGAGCTGCTGCGTACAGTCATAGTTTTCCTTTATATAATAAACTTTGTTTAGTTGTGAAGTCGTAAGAGAGTTATTAATTGACATTCCTTGTGTAAGTGGATATCTTACAGTTTGTTTCTCTTGCGAAGTAAAATTTTCATCAGAAACATCGGCATTAGATGTACAACTCTCAGTGGCATCTACTTTATTTGCATTTCGGATTTATATATTACAGGATGTTTGTGTTTTACGTGGTTCCACAATGGTTTTGTACTGAATAATTTCGGGCGATTTTCCACGAACAATTTTACTCTCTGAAGACAGTTCATGACACAGTTTACATTCTGCTGTCGTTTCATTATCACTGCAAACTTTAAAATACTTCCAAATACGGGACTTTAACTGAGCCATTAATGTGAATACTAATATGCTAATTTTATTTTAAAACACTTTTAGGTTAGACATCAAGCAACGTTCGAGCCATAAAACAATGCAGTGCAAATGTTCGATTAGTAATAGGAGTACTGACGTATCGATATGCCTTACCGATTACATTGGATCGATAATGAATTAATGATGATTAATATCGACCCAACGGGTAAATCATGCCGATACATCAGGGCTGCTGCTATTACCAAGCGAATTTTATATTACCACATTGTGCTCTGTAGGAATAAAACATGTGCAACTAAAAGAACAAGCAAGCGCTTGCTGCATTTGCTTCAAAAATAGTTTAAATGGTTCATATCATCAATAATATCAATATAATATAGTCAATTGTGTGCGAAATAAGTAAAATGTATATATAACTTTAATTATAACCTTTTCTTAATGTAAAACATAATTAAATTAATTTTTTTAAGTTTTTCGCGTAATTGCCGGATAATATCCGGTTATCCGGTAGCAATAAGTATCGAATTATCCGGTATCCGGTTATCCGGCGAATTTACTATCCGGCACATCCCTATTATTTTCTATACTATTAATGAAAGAATTAGAAAATATTGTTTTGAACTTGATACTGATAATTCTAACAAAGAAACAAATAGTGAATTCTTTACACTACCTTACATTAGATCCTGTAGCGAATCTCTTTCTAATATAATTAAGAAATTTGGGTTTAAAACGGCGTTCAAATGCACTAATTCTTTAAATAAGTTTATCAAAGTTAAAAAGGATTCGTTGGATAGAATGTCTCACTGTGACGTGGTTTATAAAATTTCTTACTGTGACTGTGAAGCCTCCTACGTCGGTCAAACAAAAAGACAGCTCCGAACTAGAGTAAATGAACACAGGAAAGACATAAATAAAAAGTCTGGTTCTCCGTCGGTTATTTCGACTCATCGACTGAGTTCTGGACATGATTTCGATTGGGATGATGTGCAAATTCTAAACAAAGAAGGATCGTATAAAAAAAGGTTAGTTTCGGAAATGGTGAATATAAAAAGGCAATTAAAGTCATTAAATCTACAAAATGACACAGAATTTCTATCAGATGACTATCTTCCTATTTTAAATATGTTTTCCCCTCTTTGACTTTGTCACGGTGTTTTGGTTTGTGTATACGACTGTTGACGGAGTTCGATTTTCGCCTTGTTATCCGTTCCTGTTATTCTTACTGTGAAAGCGGGATTCGTAGGATGGTCACAGACTATGTTCCTGTAATTTGTTTTGCGTTGTTTGAAATAGTGTGTATACGACAGTTTATTTAATATTTTACATTTTTTGACTTATATATTAAGATAATTTGTTTATTTTAATGTAACTTAGGGTGACAACTATATTCAGCGATATGAATGTTTTTTATATTTACTTACGTTGTTTATGGGTCAACTTCATGATTTTTATGCTCATTGAATTAATCATGGTATGTATCTGATATTACATTTGTTGATTTATACTTGATTTTAATTATCTGTCTCAACGTGTTTATTGTTAAAGCTGTACTGAAGATGGTCTAATGAGTAAACCGAAACGTTTACCTGTATTTTCTGAAGAATAAACCACCTGTACCTTCTGAAGATAAAATTACTATTTGCGCCGTCACCCAGCATTGCTGACAACTATTATTTCGTTCATTGATTATTTGTTGAGCCTTTCTATATATTTTTATCGTTTTATACAAAAGTTTCATGGTAAAAACGCCCCTATTTAATGACCTTAATGAAATTGTTGAAAATAATTATTTTCAACAATTTTTCAAAACTTTTTGAAGAAATTATTTTCAAAAAAATTCATTAATGTCATTAAATAGGGACGTTTTTACCATGAAACTTTTGTATAAAACAGTTTTCGATATTTCGAATAATTTCCGAGATATATCGAAAAAAGCAAAAAGCCGCCTTACGTTTGAAGAGTGGTTTCACCCCTTAAAACCGTTTTTGGGCCGCAACGGATAATTTCTAAATTCATCTATTAACCCGCTCTACATGTGTATCATCAAAATCAGAATTTTCCACTTCGCGATGTTCCCTTGTCAGTTTTTCCGCGGAAATCGAAGGACATTCCGACCGGAAATGCCCCTCCGCCCCACACTGCCAACATTCCTTCTTTCAAAGGATATATTTTTCTTAAAATTTTTAAATTTCTTCTCATTTCCCTTTTTGATATTGTCGTCTTTCTCCTCCTCTCTTCCCCTCTTAAATGCAGGCTTCCCGTTGCGGTTATTATCCTCTCTTGGCCTGCCGAAACTATTTCCACTTATAATCTTTATTATTTTCGCCCGCTCTATGGCCGTTTTTAATGAGACTAGTACAACTCAGACGCGCGCTATGCGCGCGCTATTTTATTTTTCAATGTTAATAATGTTTTCGAATAATAATATTCATCTATTATTTATTATGTGCATAATTATCACACTCTACCAAATTGGTAACCTCCACGCGAAGATATTTAACACGGCTTTTTTAAGAGTGGATTTGGCACATTGCGAAGAGTTTACGACGATTGAAAATCCTTTAGATTTATGCCTGGTTTCTTCATACTTCTCAATAGCTATCTTCCAGATAACTAAAAATTTATTTTCTTCATTGAAACCTCTGATTACGTATTTAACGGATAGCTATTCTTTATACTGCTCACTTTTGACACAAAGTGTCTAGAATGTTATTATAAATTACCATATTCTGTCAGGTTAAGAAGGTGAAGAAAACTGATTCTACGAGATATCTTTTGGATAAAGTTATCGAGAGGTGAAGAAATTGAGCCTAGAAATGAAAAAGTTCTAGCCATTAAAATTTTTTTTTTTTCCGAAGAGTTCTGAGATGTTTATATTGTTATTTGGCATATTGCCTAGAGTTCTCGATGATTTAAAATTCGTTAAAACAATAAATGAAAAAGTTCTAGCTATTAAAATTTTTTTCTTTTTCCGAGGAGTTCTGGGATATTTATATTGTTACCAGTACAACACAGGCGCGCGCTATGCACGCGCTATTTTATTTTTCAATATTAATAATGTTTTCGAATAATAATATTCATCTATTATTTATTATATGCACACTCTACCAAATTGTTATCCTCCACGCGAAGGCAGCCACGATGGTAATCTAAACTGAACATAACGCACAACGCGAATCGAGATAACCAATCAGCGTCACGGAAAAGAGGCAACAATGATTTCGATTTGATTTAACACGGCTTTTTAAGAGTGGATTATTCCCTCCATCTGAATCGTACGTTTGATACAATCTTCGGAGAGTGCGGCCACGAATTGCGAGCAAGCGATTTTGTCGCGCACCTCATGCGAGCATTCCGGATACGCTAATCTGGAGAGACGCTCCAGATCCACGCCCAGAGCCGAAAAATCCTCGCCGAATTTCTGTTTGCGATTTATAAATTGGTGGTAATAATTTTGCGCGTAGTCACTCTCGTCAAATCGCAACTCTAACTTAGATTTTAACTCCTCAAATTCTAAAGACTCTACGCCACGGAATCAAGAACGCGCTTTTCCCTTCAGACAAGATGCTAACGCGACCGCCTTCGCGGACTCATCCCAACCATTCGCGCGCGCAATCAATGAAAATTGTGTAAAGAATTTGCGCAGCAGAATCATACCGTCAAATACATCGGGTTTTAATTTAAATCCGAGACTTACGAGCGGCGCCATCCCCCCTCCCCCTACACTCGCGTCCACGGATCTCTCCGGAATAATCTGGGGGGCACTTAGCTGTGTCAGACGTTGCTCCATTTGGTGCATCTCCGCCTGCATCCGCTGCCGTTCCTGGCGCTCCTGCTGTCGCTCCTCTCGGAGCTGCTGCAGTTCCGCGAGCACGGTTTGCAGGGCATTGGTCTCCGCGGCAGCCGGCGCCGGCGTCTGGTCTCGCGTCGGTCTCGGGGAATGCAGTATGGTTGCCATTGATCGCAGGATCATGTATCCCGGACGAGCCCCCAAAAATGTTGCTCTACAGTCACACTCTCACGCACAACACTCGCGCCAATAAACACTCGCGTATTTTATAAAACTAAGAGCTGCTTTATTAGAACAGAACGAATAGTGACAAACAAGATAGCTCAGATTAGTGTAAGAAATTAAGGAAATTTGATAGATATGGTCCTGAGCGTCGCGATGCCAGTGACTCGAAATTCGACTATTGCGCAAGATATTGTTGCGTGAGTTAAAGGTGTCGATCTATGATTGGCGGATTGAGATACGAGGATCTCGCGTATCGGCTCGAAGGTTCGCGGATCACGAGAAGAGTCAGTCGCTCGTTAGCACTCATACGTAGCAGTTGCACGTTCGACAATAAGCCTAGCACATCGTGAGGTTAGATCGGTCGGTCTGAGTCCTTTGTCGTGCAGTCGCTTATGTCGTTATCGCGCAGTTGTTGTACATCGTGAGTTATTGTCGTAATAAACATATCACGTTGAAGTGCGCTTGTTTAATCAAGTTACCAAGCCCGATTCCCCACGTGCCTGGACAGCGGAACGCTGTTGTACCAGTAGGAGAAGAAGACTACGAGCCATCTTATATATATATATATATATATATATCTACTTGAGGTTTGAAAAAGAACCTTACATTAGTTAGTGCAAATTAGTTAGTACAGATTAGTTAGTGCAGATCACTCCGAATCGCCTCAAGAGCCCAAGCTTCCGCACGTCAGCTCGGCTTCTTAGCTTCTTTTTCTTTTTTTTCTGTTGATCCTTGTCGCTCAGAGACCGAACCGTCTTTTCTCAATATTGATTTCCTCTATCAGCTGTCCCTCATCAGCTGTACCATATGTCCATATACCGAGTGCCACACTCGGCACGGGCGCAACACTATTATAAAAGGTTGAATTATTATATCTGCAAAATGTAAAAATAACACTTTCAGTTAATTTTAAACTTTCAGTTGATTTTAACACAAAATAAATGTAAACTTTATAGTAATTTGTAAACTGTATGTAAAATATATACTTAATGGTAAAATTAACTAAAAAAATGTTAGTTTTACATGTTGCAGATAAAATAATTCAAACTTTTGATAAAAAAACATAAAATCAACATTTTGATTTGTAAATTTTAACAAACACATCCTGTATATCAAGCGACACGGTAGCGTCGCGACGCCAAGTACATAAAAAAATAAATAGCCGCTTGATACAGCACTGGCGTGACATCGTCGAGGCGCTACCAAGTAGCTTATCCGGAATTTACATCATTTGACAGGTCACATAAACTTGTGATTAAAATATCTCAGGAACTAAAGCCGAAAAATCGAACGGCACTTTTATAATATAATATGGGTGCACGCTTTCGAACGCGATTAATTAGAATTAAATTGGTGCAGGCAATCCTGAGATATTGCAATCGTTATGTTAAAACTGTGACGTTTCGGTTTTCATGGAATTCAGACTACTCACGTACGTATGCTCGCATAAACACATGTATAGCGATTTTGTCCCTCAGCTTGCGTTCACACATGCGTTCATACATGCACGATTTAATTTATTCGACGACGACGACGATGACGACGACGTTGCACCACGTCGATGTTGATGACCTTGCACCATGTCGACGACGACGACGACGTTGCACCACGTCGATGTTGACGACGTTGCACCACGTCGACGACGAGGACGACGACGATGTTATACCACGTCGACGACGACGACGACGATGACGACAACGACGTCGTTGTACCACGTCGACGACAACGACGACGTTGCACCACATCGATGATGATAGAGAGTGAGAAAGCGAGAGAGCGGGAGGGCAAGAGAGCGAGTGAATGAGAGAGCGAGAGGGCGAGAGAGCGAGTGCTATGCGCGCGCTATTTTATTTTTCAATATTAATAATGTTTTCGAATAATAATATTCATCTATTATTTCTTATATAATAAATAACACAAATCCTATTCTAAAAAAGGCGTTAAAGGTGTTATATTTATTTCATCGTGTTTCATCAGTATACAAATTTGACAGAATTGACAGCTGCCGTTTTCACGTTCCTAAGAAATAATAAATAAAATTGTCAATATAACTGACAGCCACTATGACATTCTGATATTCGCAACACGAAGTTCAAGTCACACGAAGTTCGAGCCAAGCGAGAGAACCAATCAGCATCGCGGAAAGGAGGCCTCAACTATTCGATAAAAAAGAACTTCACGAAGTTAACACGCCTCTTTTAGAATAGGAAACATGTAAGTTAATACTTTTAAAAACCTTGACTGACAGGACTATGGCTTTTATCTCCTCATATATTATAAAAAAGAATAACATACTTTACACTACAAAATGTGTGAAATCACAACAAAATTACCTTTTTAAAAAAAGGTAAAAAAAAGCGCCAAGTATACGCGCCTGAAAGTTCTTTCAAAAAAGGACTCTACAAAACTAATGATATAAACAAATTGCGCCAACTACAATGGGTATTTATGCAAACCAGAAAATCTATTACTTTATTATTACTCTTTGGCCGATATTCATTGTTGATTCTGATTTCAGACCATCTTAAGTACAATTATACGATATTTGAAACCAATCACACAGTCGTATTAGCATCTTAAGACATTACTTCAGATCGTCTGGAAATAAGAATGGACTATGAATACTAGCCTTTGATATTAAAAAATAAAGGACATAATAATATTAAGCAGATATTTTTATACGAATAAATATTTTAATACATAGAAATATATTTATTAATACAAATAAGTGTTTTTTTCAAAATACTTGGTGCTGCTAAACCGAATCAAAAATTGTCTTAGTATTTAAATAATCTAAAGATTACAATAATTTCCTTAAACTTTAAATTACATAACAACTCGCTGAAATACATATATGTACAAATGTAGTTAAACTTATTCTATGCTTAATTCTAATGTCACACACATACACACACATGCACGCATTCACAAGAGAGAAAGAA
This sequence comes from Ooceraea biroi, assembly GCF_003672135.1. Classification (NCBI taxonomy): domain Eukaryota; kingdom Metazoa; phylum Arthropoda; class Insecta; order Hymenoptera; family Formicidae; genus Ooceraea; species Ooceraea biroi. The sequence continues at coordinate 4,298,814 of NC_039514.1, read as the reverse complement.
AGAGAATGAGGCAATTAACATAATGATTCGGTTTAGCAGCGCCAAGTATTTTGAAAAAAACACTTATTTGTATTAATAAATATATTTCTATGTATTAAAATATTTATTCGTATAAAAATATCTGCTTAATATTATTATGTCCTTTATTTTTTAATATCAAAGGCTAGTATTCATAGTCCATTCTTATTTCCAGACGATCTGAAGTAATGTCTTAAGATGCTAATACGACTGTGTGATTGGTTTCAAATATCTTATGAATGTACTTAAGATGGTCTTAAATAAGAATCAACAATGAATATCGGCCAAAGAGTAATAATAAAAAGTAATAGATTTTCTGGTTTGCATAAATACCCATTGTAGTTGGCGCAATTTGTTGATATCATTAGTTTTGTAGAGTTCTTTTTGAAAGAACTTCGGGCGCGTAGAGTTCTTTTTTGAAAGAACTTCGAGTGTGTAGAATTCTTTTTTGAAAGAACTTCGGGCGTGTATACTTGGCGCTTTTTTGTACCTTTTTTAAAAAAGGTAATTTTGTTGTGATTTCACACATTTTGTAGTGTGAAGTATTCTTTTTTATACTATATGAGGATTTGCATAACACGAAACATTATCTGTATTTTGTAAACCATGTTAACCCCAAGCAATATTTTGCCGTGATATTTAATTTTGACAATTCTCTTGAAGCAATTACTTTTGACAATGCCCATGGAACATCTTTCACTTTGCGATAGCGTTCTTTTGTAACAATAATTTACAATGCGATTTTAAGACATAAAACTTAAAATTTAGGCTCGATTGCACCTTTGTGTTTTTATAAAGGGCACATAAAAAAGAGACGAAGAGTGAATTAAGAGTGAATATTCTCAATTATAAGCTTTATAATAAATATTCTAAATATTTTACTATTTTTATTTTTTAATTATATCGATATCTTAACAAATGGCAAAGGTAGCTATTTTTATTTAAACAAATGGTAATAACTGTTAAAAGTTCAACTACAAACGAAACAACTAGAAACGATTTTGAAAAAGACAGCGCAAGCGGATTCGCGATATCTTAACAAATAGCAGTTAGCTATTTTTTATTTAAACAAATGTTAATAACTGTTGCCAGTTCAGCTACAAACGAAACAACTAGAAACGATTCTGAAAAAGACAGCGCAAGCGGATTCGCGATATCTTAACAAATGGCAAAGTTAGCTATTTTGTATTTAAACAAATGGTAATAACTTTTGACAGGTCAACTACAAACGAAACAACTAGAAACGATTCTGAAAAAGACAGCGCAAGCGGATTCGCGATATCTTAACAAATGGCAAAGTTAGCTATTTTTTATTTAAACAAATGGTAATAACTTTTAGGAGCTAAAAGATGGCGGATGGTGAGATGGAAGTGTGAAAGAGTGCTCTGAAAGAAAAAGGGGAGTGAGAGGAGATAAGGAGTCGGATGGAGAAGAAAATGTGAGAGAAGAGAGAGAAAGTGTGGAAGAGATAGGAGACATGGAGGAGAAGAAAAGTGAGGAGGTAGAGATGAGAAAGAGTGGAATGAGATGAGAGTCAGTGAGTGGGGTTACGTGAGAAAGAGAAGATCGGTGAGGAAGGTGATGGGGAGGAAGGAGAGAAGAGAAGCGGAAAGAAAGAGTGGAGAAGAGAGGAGGCACGGAGGAGAAGAAAGAGAAGAGGAGGAGAGGAGAGAGAAGAGGAGGAGAAGAGAGAAAGAAGAGGAGAGCTGAGGGAGCAGAGGAAGAGAGGTTAGAGGGGGGAAATGACGTGGCAAGAAAGGAGAATCACGAGGAATGGCAGGAGATAATACAGAGAGATGGTGGTAGTAAGAAGAGTACTCGGAAGAGGGCGACAGGAGGAGTAGATCGAAGATAGAAATCGAAAGCGCGATCGATGGTAGAAGATCTGGAGGTAAGACTAGTAGGAGAATTACTTGGAAGAGGGCGACAGATGGTGAGGATCGAGGACTGAATCGAATGTATAATCGATGTTCGACTCGTGTTAGAGGAAGTACTGACAGAGAGGTTTGAGAAAGGTGAGAAAGGTATAAAAGTGAAAGAGAAATGGAAGGAGCGGAAAAGTTCAGAGTGGAGATGGAGGAGAGGATGGGAGAGATGATGGAGATGATGGGGAAGATGAAGGTGAGGCTGGAAGAGACGAAGGAAAGAGAAAAGGAAAAGGTAGAACCGGAGAGTGGAAATGAAGAGAAGATAGAAAGAGCGGAGGGAAGAAGGAAGGAGGTGAAGAGAGAAGAAGAAAGAAGGATCGGAGAGGAGGAGAAGAGGAATGGGAGAGGAAAGAGAGAGGACAAAGGGAAGGGGAAGATGAGAACACGTATCGAGAAGAGAGAAGAGAAAGAAAGGGCAGAAGAAGAAAAGAGAGAAGAGGATAAGGGAGGAATTAGAAAGAAGGAAGGGGAGGGTAAATAAGATAGTATGTAGGGGAATAAAGGGAGAGAATAAAAGAGAGAGGAGGATTACAATAGAGGAAATGATGGAGGAATTGCTAGGGAGAAGACAGAGATAGGTGAGGTGGAAGAAAGGAAGGGGGAAGGAGGAAAGTGGGTAGTAATAGTAGCGATGAGGGGGAGAGGGGATACAGAAGATTTGATGGAGAAGGGAGGGAAGCGTGGAGATGGGGAATAGGGATAGATGAGGACTTAACGATAGAGGAGAGAAGAATGAGATGGAGGCTGCTGAAAAGAGCTAAGGGGAAGATAGTAAAAGTGGAAAATAGGAAGATGGAGATAGATGGGGTAGAGTGGATATGGGATGAGAGAGAGCAGGAGTTGATGAAAAAGAAGTAGGAAAAGAAGAGAAGGGCGAGAGGAGGAAGGAAAGAAAAGGGGTGAAGAGGGAGAAGGGGTAGATGGGAGAGGGAGAGAAGGGAAGGGAGAAGGGAGAGAGGTGGAGTGATAAGATTATTGTATAAGGTTTATGGTTGCAGAGGAAGGTGGACAAGGAAAGAGAGAAAGGAAGAGGAAAGAGATGACAGGAGGAGGACGAAAGAGAGTGGAGACTAGGAGGAATGATGGAGGAGAGAGAAGGTGGAAGGACAGAGAGGAAAAGAAGAAGAAGGATAAGGGGAGAGAGATAGGTTAGAGGCATTGTAAGGTCGCAAAAGGCCAGGTTAATGAAAGAAGGATTGTAAGGGGAAAGGGAAGGGAAAAGTAAAGTTGATATAAGGGGTTCGGGTACACTCCCCGGAAAAGCGCCTTTCAAACCCCAAGGGGAAGAAATAAAGACACATACATGGTAATAACTTTTAAAAGTTCAACTAGAAACGATTCTGAAAGACAGCGCAAGCGGATTCGCGATATCTTAACAAATGGCAAAGTTAGTTATTTTTTATTTAAACAAATGGTAATAACTGTTAAAAGTTCAACTACAAACGAAACAACTAGAAACGATTCTGAAAAAGACAGCACAAGCGGATTCGCGATATCTTAACAAATGGCAAAGTTAGCTATTTTGTATTTAAACAAATGGTAATAACTTTTGACAGTTCAACTACAAACGAAACAACTAGAAACGATTTTGAAAAAGACAGCGCAAGCGAATTCGCGATATCTTAACAAATGGCAAAGGTAGCTATTTTTCATTTAAACAAATGTTAATAACTTTTGATAGTTCAACTACAAACGAAACAACTAGAAACGATTGTCAAAAAGTCAGCGCAATCAGATTCGCGATATCTCAATCCCTACAAAACCCTTTTTAAAAAAAGAAAAAGTATTTACGCCAAGTACATAAAACGTGTCGGACTTGGCAAAACAGTGTAATTCAAAAAATCTTTCTAAACAAAGAGTATTATACAAATTTATTTATTCATTCAAAAATATACATGAAATCAATACAAGTAGCCAAGTTATCGTTGTTATTATTCGAAAGTGCATTGTTCACAAATGGATATGAAATCAATGCACTTTATCTAGTATTTCTTTAAAAATGGATTTTGTCAATGCAATATCCAATAATTATATACAACAGATTTATGCAAAATTAATCCAACAAGTATATGAAACAAAAGTTTTATATCATAGTGAAGCAAAAAACTTTTTCTCATCAAATTACAAAATTTGGTTTTTGCCCGGCTTATCGGAGCACACAGTCTTTAAGGAGGTTTATCAAAACGGGAAAAAATTTGATTGATAAACTGTCACATTGTAATATGGTTTATAAGATTTCGTGTAACGGATGTGATGCTTCCTATGTCGGACAAACTAAACGTCGGTTTAATACAAGAATCAATGAACATAAAAATGACATTAAAAAAAGATCGAGGACTCCTTCTGTCATTTCGGATCACAGATTTACTTTCGATCATGATTTTGAGTGGAATGATGTTAAAATTATTGACATAGAGAGTTCATACAAAAAAAGGTTAATCTCGGAAATGGTTAATATCAAAAAATAATCAAACTCGTTAAACTTGCAGAGTGATACTCAATCGTTACCGACAGAATATTATCCCTTTTTGAATTTGTTTTCTTCAGGTTAGGCTCTATCGAGTTTGCTTATTGGTCTGTTTGTGGGTGCGACTGTTTGCGGTTGCGAATCTGTTGTTTGGCAGTCTCCTTTTGACTCTTGATCAGCACGGTCGGTGTTCGACACGTGCGTTCTTCTCGTCTTTGTCCGGAGTTTGCGGTATGCTATGTAATGCATTATAATTTATTGGTGCTTGTTTTTATTTATTTGCGTTTTATTGCCTGACATTATACACTACTGACTTATACATTTATACACTATTTATTACGATGTTGTTTGTGCTTGTTTTTATTTATTTGCGTTTTATTGCCGGACACTTATACACTACTGACTTATACATTTATACACTATTTTTTATACATTTATACACTATTTATTACGATGTTTTTTATTAATTAACTTGTTTTTTGGTTATTGATTTTAGTTATACATTAGTTATTTACGTTTTTTGCCTGACATTGATACACTATTTATTTATACAGTTATACATCTATTGCGTTATTTTTAACATTAATTGTGATATCTTAAAGCGGTCGGATTTGGTTTTTATGATATATAAATCCGTACAGGCCAAAAAACCGTTTGACTCGGCATAGGGACGATGAGGATGTATTTGCTGCTTGCATGGATTTGGAGGCTGTTACGATCTTTTGACTGCGGTATGTGATCCTCGCGTGCATATTTTTGTAACAATATTGTCATAGTTTTTGCGATCGGTACTAATTACTTCTGGTTTGACTTTGACATTGAAATGGTACAGAACTATGAGGACTCCTTGTTGACTTACGGAATTATCGACACATTGAAGATGGTCTAATGCGTAGACCGAAACGTTTGTGTGAATATTGTAACCACTTTGAATTAAATACTAAGCACGAACAACCAGCTTTGCTCTCACTTTATTATTTATTTACTTTGATTGAGGTATCTATTCATTTTCTATGGTAAATAAAGGCCTTTTTGAGCAAAAAAGTGATCAGAACTAACCGGAATACCTAATACTGTTTTGTCACTGGTTACAATGTTTTTCATGAAGCTAGGATCAATATCAACCGCTCTAACATGTCTTGTCCTCCATAGTGCATAACGCTCTATTCTAATATTTTTTGATCCTCAGTAAATATCATATGATGTAGGCCTTTCGTTTGTCCAAATTCTCGATCAGAATTTAATCTACAGCTTTTACTAAAGACTTTAAGCATTTTTTACACCTTTCCGGAGTTACGATTTTGTTTTGGTGGCGTTGCTCATGAAGCATTTGCGATTTCCTCTACCATCACGAACTCTAGCATAGAGTCTAAAAATCTACGTCAAAACCATCCAAATCAATCAATTACTGCCATACATACTTTTCATCAGTTTGTATGGTTCGCCAAGATGTCTTGCTTAAAACATAATTTAATAGTTCTTTGTTCTTTAGTATTTTTTTCAATAAGCGCCAATAAGCTGTACTGTTCTATTTATATCAAAACTTGTTGCAAATTCGAAGAAATAACCAAATTATAAAATCCGAATTTAATATTCTATAATATTCTCGAATTCGACCGTGTTATTCCTCGAAAAAGTAGAATGCTTCGATGTTATTGTATGAGAACAATAGATCTAGATTTCTTGTTCGCCAGTCGATTTGAAGCGGATAGCCGGTTTTCACGCAAACAGCGAGACGAGTGGGCGAATCCTGATTGGTTCCTTGCGGGCCACGTCATCGTTTTTATAATTCGGCTCGTCGAAGTCGATGATCGGAGCCGCAAGTGAGAATTGAGAAGCCGTACGCGAAAGAAGTCCTGGAGCTCGTAAGGCTCAAGCAGCATAAAGCTCATAGAAAGAGATATTAACCCCTTAACACTCATGCCCGAGTCATATTCAGGCGTGGGTAACTGACAGATTTGCTCGAGTCACACTCGAGCGACTCTAAAATTGTGCTGGCTAATATACACGTGAACGCGTGCTGCTGGGGTTTAATATTTATTTTATTTATTAAACGATGCAAATATTCGTCAAATTAAGTCGTGGAATTTATCACAAAATGATTATTTTGGACCATTTTTCTCGAAAAAAACGAGCGTTAAGGGGTTAAATCGCGAATCGTGCGGCAAGTCGGCCCGTCAGGCCCGCTCTCACTTCCGTGTAGCCGTAACAGTTGTTGAAAATAGTAATAAACGCAAAATTCACTTAGGAAGTACCGAAATACGGAACGGTGTTTTTTTCGATTCCTGAACCAACATCCTGGTTGTAAAAAGAAAAGGCTTAATCCGCGTCAGGATGATTTCATCGAAACGAAACAAAACTAATAGTGCAGATATATTAGTTGCAATTTTCATAACTGAAAGTTTCATAACGCAACTATTCACCAAGAAATGACATTGCAGCAAAAAATTTAAAACAATCTGTCGTATCAGAATCTTGACGAACCGTACATGTCTCACATATTTGTATAACAATATAACAATATTTCAATATAGGTAGTTTAGAATAATTTTATAATTTATCATAGATCTATATAAATGAAATATATACCTCTAATAATGTTGTCATTAAAATCAGCCCTTTCACTGCTTTTCTAGCATTGCTAAGCTATTCTTAATTTCAACCAACAAATTGTTGTATCTCTCTAATTCTTGTATTAATACTGTATTTAATAACTCTAGGTATTCAATTGGATGATGTTTCCGCGCTTCTTCAATATCAAATATTTCGGCATTCTTTCATATATATCCTCTTTCATATTCAATAAAATCTTATTTTGCTTTAACACATCATCCAACATTACAGTACCTCGTATTAATGTCATAGAATCAAACAAATCTTTTGCCACTTTGAGATTACGAGTTATGCCTGCATTTACATGAAGACCAAACACTTCTGGCGATGGATTTAAGGGAATCAATTGTATTTGCATCATGTAATCCTCATAACTGTGTCTAGAATTATTTTGATACATAAACAATTACACAATGCGTAATAATATCCTATTAGCCATAATTATAATTTTAATCGTTTGAGTGCCAACAGCATCATCACACTGCTATCGTTTCCTACCGAAAAACTTCACTACATTGCCCAGTAAGCAATGATAATAATTATTAGGTAAAAAAGTTCAGAAAAGGGGAGACCCTCCAATGACCTTGACCTTGACATATGTTGTCAAGGTCACCCTCCTGAGTGACCTTTAAGAGGTTTTAGCCGTCGCTCGTTGTTTGTTAAAAGTTATTAACAAAATAAGTTCAGTGGTTTTGTATGGATTTCCGACTTTTCACACGAAGTAAGGACTTGAATTTGACATATATTACAAAGGTCACTTCCCGATAGCACGCAGAAGGTTTCACCCGTCGCTCGTTGTTTGTTAAGAAGTTATTAACAAAAGAAAACAAAGTAAGAAAGAAATATAATAAATATTTCAGATTCATATACTTTATTCAGCAATATTATTATTAATAGGATAAATTTGCAGAAACTCAACCTAACCTAACCTTGGCGGAGGAGGAGCGAAGCATATGTGTTCTGGGCTCCAGTTTCGGAAAATAGAACCGGATTAGGTTAGGTTAGGTTAGGTTAAAGCAGAGAATACTTTGTATTTAACTTTTTGCACTGTTGGTTAAAGTGAAGAATAATTTGTACTTATATTAAAAGAAACTATTCTATATATTAACGATTCACTGCTTTAACCCTAGCTGGCACACTTCATCAGAATCACATAGCTAGCACACTGGGCCGTTTCAGACCCCAACCACTAAAATGCTTGCTGCGAGGAAGCTATTGATTTTTTTCACTTGAAAAATTCCAAGATAGTCTTCGAATGTTGTTTTAACAAATGTCCATAGGTTATTTTGATAAAATGTAATATTACAAAAGGTATTTATTGTTCGACAATTCTGGCAAGTGTAATACAAAAGCACGACGTTTCGACCCAATTCGGGCCCTTCTCAAGTGCAAATATAAATAAATCCGTACATAACCAGTTATTCTCTGTAACATATCAATACATCTCTAAAACATAACATAATTATAATACAATATTACAAACTAAACAAACTTACTGATTGAGAATAACTGGAATAAACCTCCCAGAGCACGTCAATACGCAACTAATCTCACAACGGTCTTAAAATGTAATATTGATTATGAAAAAATTGGAGAACGTAGAAAAAACAAAAAAAAGACTATTTTCACTGAAAAATTCATAACTCTTCCATTTTTACATATTAAGAGCTAAAAATTTAACTTGACACTCTTAAGATACAACACTTTAAGGAAAAAATGGTTTGATAGTGGTCGTTTCAAAAAAGGGTATTTATTTGCAGAGTTGAAGAGACGAATTTCAGCCAAACAAGTACTACTTATTTTTTCAAAATATACTTGTTTATTTATTAGATATAAGTAAATTGTACTCAATTAATGTAGAAAAATGAATGAATAATATCAAAAGGACTATATAAAAAGGATATAATCGTAAAAAATATAAAAATAATAATAATATATAATAATCAGTATCTTCTTCAGAGTGTTCAGAATCATTTCTAGTATCTTCATCAGAAGGATTTTCGTCCAAATTATCCTCACGATCCTCCTCAAGTAGCTGCTGGCGTATGGGTCGAGGCCGTAACTGATACGCCATCTAATAAAACCGAAATAATATTATACGCTCTGAAAAAAAAATAAACATCGTACAACATGATGATCTTACCTTTTTCTACACACTGATGACGAAAACCAATGAAAAAATTGAGAAAAAATATCTTTGTTTTGAGGGATAAAAAAAAAAAAAAAACCAGTTTTTGGGGGGTTCTTTTTTGCTTCCCCACCACCTTTGGGGGCTTTTTTTAAAAACCAAATTAGATTTAATGGAATTTGTTTTATCCTTTCGTTTGGCAAAATTTTTTTCAGGGCTCTTAAGGATTTATTTTTATGTTGGGTTTCCTTTTGCCCCCAAAAAAAAAGGGGTTAAGTTTTGTTGGTTTTCAAAAAAGTTTAAGTTCCCATCTCGCG
>NC_039514.1:3942051-3958544 GCF_003672135.1 Ooceraea biroi | reverse complement strand
AGCAGGATTTCAACATTTTCGTAAGATTCTTTAAGATGTACTGAATGCGCAATTGGAACACAAGCATATCGACCTCCATTGTGGAGAAGGACACCTTTCAGGCTCCGCTGGACGAATCGATGAAAAGTCGCCCTCGTTTTCTCTTATAAATATCAAGACCTAAAGCTTTCAGTAGACCAGGGACATTAGTGCAATACACCAAATCATCTTTTGCAACAAAAAATGGAAGAAATTCCGTTTCACGGTGTTTGTACCAGCTAAATGTTGTGTTCGAAAGCTAGCAAATTTCTCTCGCCAAGTTTTCGATGCTAAAAGTAGCGCCGATTCTTTACTCAGGCCCACAATCTCTCACCACATCGTTCAATGCGTGTTGGGTGAACAGTTTAGGCGTCTTATCGTCAGATAGATCGATTTCGGAAGATCATCATGAGTTTTCGATCATTTAAAATCTCTGTCATCAATATTGATGTTGTCGTTCGTACAAGAAGAAAAAGCAGATGCAGCACCTTGTCCCCGTGGAGGATGCGGTACAGGAACGTTACATCCATGAGGAATAGGTTTGGTGACGTTGGAGACATCTGGATAAAGAACTGATTTTTATTCTTACTATTAAATCCTTGTATCGAGGTCAAACAAAAGTAGCAATCATCTACATGATTACTCGGTTCACGCCAGACCATGGGAATGCCGAATGGCATAGATTTCCGTTTTCCCAATTCCCACTGCCGTAATGTTTCGACGCAACTCTTGCAAGCATTATGAGGAACCCAAGATTTATCTTGATTTTTAATTTCTAGATGGAAGTAATGAAAATAAATTGAACTAATGAATGGAGTTATAGTAATCCCTTGTTTTTTAAGAGTATATTTACCACAGATGTAGCAAAATTTATCAGGATGATTAACACAAGTTCGTGATGTCATCTTTACATAAGAAAGCATTTGTTGAGCGAACAAAAAATTGTTGAACCATTTAATTGTTTTATTTACAAAAACATTCCACTTCCAAAAGAAGAAAAATTCTTAAAAATAAGCAAATACAATATAAATACAGAGGGTAGACTCAATTCTAGGCGAGCAGGACAACTGCATATGCAATGTGTATTGTATAAATACAAGCGCGACATAAGTAAAACGATCGGCGCAATAGTACCCTCGGCACATCACATGTACGCGGTTTCGATTCTGTGCGGCAGTGATGTCAGGCCTCGGTAGTGCATGGTGGGGATATACTATTCTAATCGAGTGCTACGGAGCAGTGATGCAAACTCTGAACCCCTGGCACCATTGGTGCTGCACCACTGTGCTCACGTACACAAGCGTGATCCGTGTCCGTGTGCTCTCAGCGCTCGGCGGCGGACAATGGCGGCTAGGCTGAGTTTGTGTGCGTGAGCACCGTGGTGTAACACCGATGGTTCCAGGGGTACAGAGTTTGCATTACTGCTACGGAGGCCGAAATGTTCGTCTGACAGCGAAGTGGTTAACTTGGCGAAAAACAATCCTACGGAGTTTCGAAAAATCGAGTTTAAAGATAAAAGTTGGCACTTTAAGATGGCGTAGGCGAAAGTAAAAAATAAAATTTATTTTACCAGCGAAAAAATCATAAAAATGGCAAAAAACGTCACTTTTGACACTTTTAACCTCATTTTCTCAAAAACCTGACGTGATAGAGCAATTTCGCGGCCGGATTCGTGTTCAGCGTGAAAAAATACATCGAAAATGATATTTTATATTCAAACAGCAGACAAAAAGTCTAAAAATGTCGGCCTGTGTTATCAGAACTAGTAGGAAAATAATAAAACAATTTCTAAGCGTTCATTACTTTTATTTTATTACTTTATATTCTTCTTCTTATTTTTTTTCTTTATTATTATTACATTTTATTTTATTACTTTCTATTCTTCTTTTAAATTTTCCTCATTGTTTTGAAGACTGGAAATTCCATTTCCAATCCCAAAATTCATTTTTGCTGTTGGAATTAGAATTATAGAGTGCGTTAGTTATTGTGTTTTGATTGGTTGGCACTACTGTGATTTTTCTTTTCTATATCATTATATTGTTTATGTTCTTCCCTGTACGCTTTGTGTCTCCTCGTATTCACGATACGTGCTCGTTTTACATTCTCATTTATTTTGTATTTCGTACAGTGTAAGTAAATTATACAATTAAACCAACTAAACGTGTCGTTACTGCTACTCGCACCACGAGAATCCCATCACTTGCAAAGGCAAATGTGATACGAAATGTGATGCGACGATGTAATATAATATCATGTTTACAATTGCACTTGAAGAAGCAATTAGGCTCAGAATGTGGCAGTTTTAGTTTTCGGTAGGCAATTATTCTCCGGTTGTTAACATGTTACAAGTAAATGCAAGTAAATTAGGTGGGAAACTGAAAACAAAAATTAATTCAAGGAAAGAATCGGTCCAATATCTATACTTACAGAAAGTACATAGAATAAATATTCTTTTATTTTATGAGAATCCCTGGTAGAAATCTGTGCAGTTTTTCTAGACACCCAAGCAGTTACTGTCTAGTATTACTGTATTCTCATAAATTGTATCAATACTTAAATTATATTAAATTTATTCTTTAAAGACGATCCAAAAACTACTTAAAAAATGAGTGAGCGCGTAGAAAAACATAGAGTAAAGAAGAAAATTGCAAGAAGTACGGAATTTAACAAAACAACATGTTATGGCAGAACTGACAACTAAGGTTAAAGAAAGTAAGCAAACAACAACTGAGTTGCATATTAATAATACAGAATTGTATTGTGACGAGAATACATCAGATCCTGATATTAATAATGAAGAATTGTATTGTGACGAGAACACATCAGATTCTGATAATAATGAAAACTGTCATAATAATTTGGACTTGAACAGGATGAAATCGTACAATTAAAAGAGTGGATTATTTCATGCAAAATACCTCATTCGCATAGTGATAAATTATTAAAAATATTAAGACGTAGAGTATTACCGACACTTCCAACATGTACAAAAACATTTCTGCAAAGCACTTTGTCTAGTTTTTTGTTCAGTAAATGAGTTCAGATTTTGTGCATCTTTTGTGGCCAGTAACTGTAGGAAAAACGTTACATCTTGATCGGGATCCCAACAGTTTTACTCGTCATTACTGGGCAGAATGTAACAAAACTGTTCAATAACTGTTAGAAAAATGCACGAATTCTACCAGGGATATTAGTTACTTATCTGATATATGTACAGTTGCCTATTTTTCTATTTATTTCTATCTTCCTTCTTTACGATTTCTTTATTTCATATATGGGTTTCATTCCTCCAGTGTTGACGATGATTCTAATGTGAAGAACAATGCCACAATCATACATGTTTATAAAGGCACTGAAATGAAAAAACTGAAAAGTGAAAAATAAATTATAAATAAGGTAATATCGTGTTGCTACATTTGATCAGTATAATTTAATTTCCTTCCCTCACAACTGTCACTCTTTAACATTTTGTAGCTCTTTTCTAGTTGAGAGCGACGATTTTAACATTTACATTCGTGTTTTTACGCATAAACCAGGGCCGCATTTATACTTTTTAGAGGCCCTAGGCGCAACATTATTATGAGGCCTCAAAAGAACAAGTCTATTTCAGTTAATTAAAGTCATATGTAGTTTATTGAAAATAAAAGTTGGCATTGCGATAACTTTTTTTTATAAAAGAAAACTAACATAGCACAATTGAGTATACATATAATTGCATTTAACAAAGTATAAAAATAAATCAGTTTCAAATTTAAATTAAACAAAATTAATAATTAAAGTATTTTTTTTTCTGGCTTTGGTTTTAGCAAATATATCTATAATGTCATCATAATAATCGAGTCCATTACATCTGATTCAATGCATAATAACGACAGGTCACTTGCTTTATTTTGGTGTAAGTTACTTCTTAAATAATTTTTTATTCGTTTCAACACTGAAAATGAGCTGCTAATAATTTAGCGGCATGTATCTTGTTTATTAGCGTCCGGCACCTCATTTCTAAGATACGTGCGGCAAGAGGGGAACAGTGGGAGTTTGACAACGAAATCGACCAGAAATGTGCAACTAAATCCCGGCACTGCTATATAGCATATGTTAAATGGACGTACTGCGAACTGACAAAAGATCGCGGTTCATTATCAAGAGACATGGTAGTGTCTCGCGCCAAGTATACGCGCAGCGAAACCGCACCGTGACACTATTACGCGAAGCGACGCTTTCGCAGACACTCAGATTATTAGATCTCAATAACCGCTGAACGGATAAAGTTCAGAGTAGGCTCAATGGATAGCTTGGGGTCGAATTATGTAATAAAAGTGTTTTTATTTTTCTTCTACGTGCCCTACGAGCGGAGATATGGCGATGCAAGTCTGAAATTGGCAAATTTCACTTAAGAAACTCGTCATTATCATCATCGTCGTTTGTACAGTTCGTTCTTTTCAACGAGATGGCAGCAGCTAATATCGGTTTTCTCGTGTGTGCCAGAGATGCGAGATAGCATGTACATACGGATGTACGACGCGGGCTGCGGTCCAGTTGATGCTTCAGATGCTTCGAACTATTTTCTTTCTTCATTTTATTTGAAAGAAGAAAAGGGATAGAAAATGTTCTTAAACACTTGAAGCTGCAACTGGACCGCATTGTGTAGTGAAAGAAGAAGTTGAGTGAGAAAAACTATATTGTCTCCCTTTAACCTATAAAGAACAGACCACATGTGTGAAGGAAGACCCGGGCGGGAAATCCGAACGCAGCCGAGGAAGACGTGAAAGTGTTATTGTTTTAGTTCGTCGTTAAATAACCTATTCCATTGAGTGAGATTGAATACGATGTAAGTAACCTATACATTTTATACCTATATTCTGACGTTCAGCACGTTAATCATTGTTCTTTTACCGATGATTAATTTATAAATTTTATATCTAATAGTTTATTACATTTCTGTTCTTTTATCGATGATTACTTTTATAAATTTTAAAACTTTTTAATACTTTTCGGTTATGTTGATGATTAGCTGTGAATAACTTTATAGCTATGTTCTTTATAGTAACTGTTCGCAATCTGCTAATAGTTTATTGCATTTCTGTTCTTTTATCGATAATTACTTGTATAAATTTTATATCTATGTTCTTCATGGTTATTATTGCAGCTCTTGTTTAGCCGAGTGCTTGGCACGTATTTTCTCTTTTGGGTCTTGCTTATCAATGAATCACCAAAGTAGACTGTATCACACCTTTTTATCTCGCTTTATTTTTGCTTCCTACAACTTTCCTTTTTGCTACGACGCAGTGTAACGTCCGCGCCATAACTTGGTAACTCAAAGACTAAAGACTAACCGCGTCAGCGCCTCTATCGGCAACTAACTATATGTAACGCGACATCTAACGTATTACAAAATGTAACCAAAATTCTATAAACCATCGGCCTAAACAATGGTACTGCTAAATGTTTATTGCATGTCTGTTCTTTTAGTAATTTAGTTTATTGCATTTCTGTTATTTTATCCATGGTGAGGATGATGCCGGAAGACTCGTACACGGATGTATGCAGAATGGTGGAATTTATATAAAAGTTGGGCAAGGCTTGGCAGTAGTCAATCACATTTTACCAAAGGAATATATCGAGACCTTGTCGGCATTACAAGTACGCTCTTATATTCAAATACTTTAGTAATCCTCCAGTTATGGTCAAACAGTAATCATTTCTTATATTTCTCTTAATGCTCAAGGACAAGTGTTTAACCCAGAAGAAGAGCGAAGTGGACGAAATATTTTTGCAAGAATGTGGCAAAAAACCCGAGGAAATGTTACACGAGGTTGAGTCTGAGCCAGTTGCAGCTGCCAGTTTAGCTCAGGTGATAGGATTGTATTTAGATTGTACTTAATCACTCTACGATCCACTATGAGATTCTTATAAAAAGAATAAAAGAGATCACTACGTTATAAAGTCTAACGATATGTTGGTGCGTAGTTGGGGGTAGGGGGTAGGGGAGTAAAAGTAACTGCAGTATGTCCAACGATTGTTGGCTTGCAGCTATCATAATAATAATTCTGTCCGTCCATCAGACGTTGCCAGTGTCCGCGATGATATTACGTTGTCTTATAAAAAAGTTCTTTTCCTATTGATGCATTTCTACCGGACAGGTGTACAAAGCTGTAACTCTGGATGGAGATAAAGTGGCGATCAAAGTACAATACATGAATCTCCAAGATCGATTCATATCTGATTTGAAAGGGATAGTTTACCTACTAAAAGCTATTACATATGTGCACCCGAAGTTCGATTTGCATTGGATATTTGCGGTAACATGCTATATTATATATTCGTCATTGTTATTTGCAAATGTTACATATAGTTGATTGTATATTTTTGGTATAATTCCAATTCTGTTTGTTATTTTAAAAAGGTTTGTCTAAATTCATTTGCAGGAAATTATTGATAGGTTACGCCTGGAGTTGGATTTCGAAATCGAAGGAAGAAATTCAGAACAATGCGCTAAAGATCTAAAGAAATTCAAGTATGCATATGTGCCAAAAGTTTATTGGAATCTTAGTACTAAGGTTGTTTCTTTATTTAGCCTAATCGACATATGTGGCGGTGCTCCGTCATGTTGGAACAACATATGTCTACGTTGTTCCAGCGGCACATCTTCTAACAATCCGGGCAAGTCATTTTCTAGAAATTCTACATACAACTGACCTGTCAGTCGCGCGAGCATTTCGAATGGGCCGATCTGAAAAAGTGAAAAGCTAAATTCGCGAAACTTTGCTCAACTATGCTCAACTTTGTTCAACTGATGAAAGTGTTCTTACAATTGCGTCGTTCAGCACACCAGCCCACAAATTCACGCTGAATCGTTGCTGGAAATTTCTTATGTGATACGCTCTTGGATTTTCATCCGCCCAAAGATGCGTGTTTCGCATGTTGAATACGCCATCGCGCGTGAAGTGCGATTCATCTGTGAAGAGTATGTTACTCGCGAAACCGGGTCGGTTGTTTTCTTCATTTAACAGCCATGTGCAAAAGCGCAGTCTTGCATCGTAGTCACCTGGTTGTAAATGCTGCACTCGCGTATAATGATACGCATGCAATCTATTATCATGCAGCACACGGTGAACGGTATTTCGCGACTTATTTCGCGTACGCTCATTTCTGGAGCGTCGTTTATTGTACGTATGATCGCCTCCTCGTTGCGCACCGTACGAACACGACGTTCCACGACAACGTTTAAGTGTCTATCTGGCACTAGACGGCCCGTTTGTCCCGCGCAATGCAACAATCGCAGAATGACACTATGCACGATCGGTCTGCGTTCCGGAAAACGAGCATTGTACTCTCGCGCGGCACGGCGAGCGTTCTGGTCGAACTCGCCGTAAATAATCAGCATGTTACGATATTCTGCTGCGTCGTAATCCATATTGTATTTTGTAACTAAGATTTTGCAAGAAAAAAATGTGAAGATCGATTTACCAAAAAACGATCGACTTTGACGCTACAATTGCTTTGAAGTGTTCTTTGTTTCTATTTTTTCAATCCAGACATGCAGAGTATTTACGACGAGTGCGACTAGAACGCTCGCCATAGATAAATCGCGAAGTATTGTGGAAGTACTGTAAATTTCGTCAATAAGATCTGTAGATCTAAACAAGATATTTACTAAATTAAGTTAATTATTTACATATTTAAATAATACTTATAATTATTTAATAAAATTATAAATTGTATCGTTTTTGGTATGAATTACCCCTTATCGATATTAGTGCAGCGCATTTCATATCATTCGTATTGATTATCTGTCAACGCGGGAGCGCGCCGCACTTCACGTATGTTTTGACAGTTCCTTGTGTATCGCGATTTCAGGCAATATGGTAAGCGATCGATCCGTCTTTTCTCGTTGATCGTACTGCCGATGTCGCAGAAAGTCGAACAGTAACGCGTGAAAATCTCAGTGTACACGTACGCGGAAGTGTGTTTAACGAGTCATACGCGGATAAATGGCTCGAACGCGGAAAAGTGTAAACTGGCCAGCGAGGTCTTCGGATTTAAAATAGTGCTGAAATAGTGCTTACAGGAAGAGGATACAGTGCTTACAAGACATTGTGCAGTGAATAGAACAGTAAAAAGAAACACTCAATGAACAGTCGCGAAAAATTAAGATCGAATTGATCAGTGCGCGATACGCGGGGCCCCTTCGACCCGCCGTCACTGAACGCGGGAAAATCCAGCACACGGATTGGAAATCTTCAACCCTTCATAGCGCCGAGATTACGCCATCCTCGACAGTTTGCCAGAGGAACTTTCGTCTCAGAATCACCTCAGGAAACTACCCTCAACCGTTGGTACGGTAGGTCTGGGCCACCCTGTATATCGTGTATCTACATTTCTACACGTATATATATGTATTTAAAAATCCACTTTATTCATCAAATTATTCCTATAGTTAATATTATGATAATATTATTTTCAACTTAATACTTTAATTTTTTTATTTTAGATTATGTATTGTTAGCAGAAATGTTAACTCAGGCACCATATAAAATTTCGTTTACATCACGCTCAGGTAATATGACACTAGACGAGTATATGCAAAAACGAGCGCAGGAACGATTCGATAAAATATCAGCTGCGTTGAAATCAATGCCTAAGCCATGATGTTAGTAATAAGGTAAACAAAACAATCCAATATGTGAAGCAATTAATTATAAGAATACCAATAGAACATCGATCAGTTCCATACATTTCTATTTCTATATATTTATAATTTACTACATTTTGTTTTAAACTATTATTGTTTCGTTAATTTGTAAATTATTAAAAGATAAAAAGACAACAAATATAAAATATAAAAGTTATTATATGTGTGTACAATCAACGGCATAAATGCCGTCGCTACTTGCGAGTAAGGAGCGCGATGGGCAGATGGCGGTGGCGGCTAAAGGACAAGTAGTAATAGGAATCTCTCCAGTCTGTAAGTAACGCAGTTAATATTACGATGCACAATGTATTTGTAATAATACGAATAAATACTTTGTATTTCATAGACTATGCGCTTTCATTAATATTATATGTTTACACACGTATAGTATATTTTTAAATTAGAGCAATATTATATTTTTTAAATAACTGATAACGTTTGAAGTTTTTATTACTCTCTTTAAATATATATATATAAAAAGAAATAAAAAAATTAATATTTTTGTTATTTTATCAAAATAAAAAAGAAGATAAAATGAGAAATTAAAGAAATATTGTAAGATACATATATTTAAAGAAACTAATTAAACTTCAAACGCTCATCAGTTATTTAAAAAAATATTGTTCTAATTTAAATATATTTCGAAACTTGTTTTCTCTACGTTAGCGTTTAGTTGATACTAGGATATAATTTAAATTTATTATTAATAGTAAGAAGTATATATACAGAATTTTATTACTATCTAAACTACTGTTTTTTTTTAATCAAAATAAAAATGAAGATACAATGAAAAATTAAAGAAATATTGCAAGGTATATATATATAATATATGTATGTATATGAAAGGGCAGTTTTCGGGACATTTTGTACAATCTAAGGGCAGTTTCCAGGACATTTGGCAGTTTTCGGGACGGTCCTGAAAAATCTGGCCGCGGAACGGAAGTATTCAGGACAGTCCTGAATACTACCCATCAGTTGATTTTATATAGAAGTCCTTGAAACAACCATTACGTTGAACAATTGTATCTATAAAGTGTTTAAATGATGTAATTTAGTAATAAGGCGATACATAGGAACTACACCTATATAGATGCTTACAAAAATAGTACTTCTACATGTATTTCTAGATGTAGTACATATGTATACAGTTTTATTTAAAATATTTTATTATTATGAGAAGAGACCTTAAAACTGCCTTTCCATATGTCTACAAATATTCAAATTGCTTTTAACTCCTTGGCGACCGCTCCTAACTAGTAGAAATGTCTGAAACATAACATAGGGATATCCCAGAGACATTGAGCTATCGTTAGCATATCCTTGTGATGTATTTGCTTTGTGAAACTTCAAAATAATTTGAATATTTGTAGACATATGGAAAGGCAGTTTTAAGGTCTCTTCTCATAATAATAAAATATTTTTCATAAAACTGTATACATGTGTACTACATCTAGAAATATATGTAGAAGTACTATTTTCGGACTTATCAGTACATAGATTATTTTTCCATAATATCATATTTTTGCATTACACCAGTTAATTAAAAGTTACAATTAATTACTTTTAATTTACTTTTAATTTCAAGCCTTATTATATTGTGGCGAAAACAAACTTTATAAGAAATTTATACAAATTAATATAATATTTATATTAAAAACAAGAGTTATATCGATCAATAACCTAGAAACGCAAAATACCACTGTCATACGTATTATATATGATATTATTTACGTTCGAATATTCATACTCTACTACTAAAATTTGAATTAATTTCACAACTGATTACGACAATCAGTTGTATTAAATATCCCCAAAATAATCTATATTAATCCTAATAGGACCAATGTTTTCTATTTTATAATCGTTAATTGCAGTCAGCAGTCAATCAATATGTTCGATTTAATCATGAGACAGTTTTACAGAAACCGCTAAAACGACAATTACAATAAATTAGCCAATACTGACAATGAGCTAAAAATATTTATTTACAATTTGCAAACATAAGATTCGACAAGTATATTTATCATAATAATATTTATACTAATATTACCAAAGAAGCAGCTATTTATCAATAAGTAAAAATTTTAGTAATCCATGATGTACAAAATCAATTGATGAGTCCAAATTCTTTTGATGTTATATTTCTTACTATTTTAAGAAGGATAACAAATATCACAACTGACTTTTTCTAAGACAAATATTAATTAATTATTACTTACTTCTTGCCGTTTTCGTCCCGAAGCAACAATATCTTCCCTGTTGAACATGAAATATGCGTGATGAGATTTTCGACAACTGCTAATCACTAGAGTAAGTGCGATTCGATAATGAAAAATCGCTCATCGTTAATCACATTCGTTAAGAGGACTTTCACAGTAAACAAGATACATTCAGTTCTTCTCTGGCAATACTGAAAATATTTGCCCAAAGGCCGCATCTGCAGAATAAATAGTTGAGCGAACGCATAGAAATTGATATTTACATCCTTCACAGAACACCCTATTCTACACTCTGTACTGTAAGGACTACTGCATTAGAAGTTTACAATTTCCCTTAATACATAATCGATTATAAAAAAAGCGGGAAAGCGGGCCGGGTGATAACGTTACGGCTTCCGCGCTCTCTCTCGCCTTAATATTCGAAGGTAAAGTAATCGTAAAATTCTAATGTGGCAATCCCAATAACACAGAGTTTGTGGAATAATGTGCTTTTTGAATGACGTCGATATCGCTAGTGATTGCCGAGATAAAGGGGAAAAACGTATTCGAATACTTTTTGGCTTAAATCTCCGCAATCATTAAAAATATCGACATTCTGTGAAGAATACATTAGCCTACATACTCTGTACTGTAAGGATTGCTGCATTAGGAGTTTACGATTACTATTACCCTTAATATATATTCGATTATAAAAAAGGCGTGAAAGCCGGTTGGTTTCTCGACTTCCCACCGAATACTTTGTTGCTTAAATCTCGGGATATAATAACAAGGTGGGATGAGATCGTGTCAAATTAGAACAATACGAAATATTATACACAAAGAAGTTTGAATATCTCTTTATATACGTTATCTCTTAAGACAGATGGTAGATACATTTTGTCGTTTGTTTTAGTACGTTTTTGATTGTGTTTCGTATACTTTGATCTTTTCGAAAGATTCCTGAACTTAAAGTAGACTATAATAGTTTAATAGTAATAATATAATATAATGGAATATGAAGAAAATTGAAAGATATATAAGAAGAGAAACTCTATTCAGTGTCAGGATCTGAAACATACAAGAAATATTTAGTTTTTCTTAGCTTGAATACATATATTATTATAGGATATATGACATCATTGTATTATATTATAGCATTGTAGGTATAACTTTATAATAATACAGACATGATATCGATCAACATTTACAATATTGATACATTTACAATATTCGAATAACCAACTATTATTGACCAGTAATTTATTGTTCGATATTGTGACTGTATTATTATACAGTTATAGGTTAAGGGCATCTAATATCGTATACATAATTTTAAATGCTTCTCTGTGATAAAGATTCAAACATATATTACTCACCAGTACGTCATGGTTTACGGTTTTTGGGTATTTTGTTATGTACCCAACTTCTAATTTGAGGAACAGAACGACGATTGAGGCACATATTTTTCCATTTCAATTTAACCATCTCACAACATCATCCTCTCGTAACACAGGAAATACAATATTTCTTCAGATGGAATTTGCACATTCATGGATTCGGCCTTCAACCTTCCTACAGATCTGCCACCAACTTTTTTCGTGCGCTCTTAATATGACGACGTATATTATTTTACTAAAAACTCCTTTGCGTCTGGCACAACATATAAAATCGCGTGCTTGTATGTGTTTTGATTCCTTTGGTCTTCTACAAACTATAAGTTCTCCTTTATTGTAGGTGCCATCTGTGTTAAACAAGTAATTGCCTTTTCGTTTACTAATACTAATGATTTTTTTCCTCTCCGTACTACCTAAAAGAAATGAAATCAGAGTAAAGTAGAAAAAATAAAAACTTATAATTCTATAATATTGATCCTTATAAAAATATGTAGTTAGATATGTTAAATATGTAGTTAAATGTGTTACATAAGTAGGTAGATGTATTGAGTATGTATTTAAATATATTACATATGCAGTTTTTTCATATATGTCATATATTTTTTCACAATATGTAGAATTGTTTTATATTTAAAATACCATAGCATATATAATAAGTATATCCTCTTATATTCCGTTTAATATACACGTTTATGAATAAAAGTAATTGCATTCAAAAGTTTTACTGAATATTCTAGTGTTCCAAGATAACATATTATTATTGATTGGGAGGAGCAATGAAGACAATATTCATTGATTGCCTACCTATGGGTAGTGAGGTAAACATTTTTATTTCTTCCTCATTCTTATGCACCTGTTCGAGATTCCTACATATCATGCATTATAATTTCTTACAATAACAACAGAAATTCTTTTTGTCTGCACCTTTTGGTTTTGAATAACTCACATTTAACTCATAATTATCACAGATTTTCTTCCGAAGTATTTAATGATATTTCTAAGCTGCTATGCTTAGCAACATTATTGGAATCCTTTCGACATGATTGCGCATATATTTATATCATCTTCTTCTATTGTATTCCTTGAATCATTATTATAAGAATAATCAGAACCCTTCTGTATCATCATTATTACTGTTATCGTGAGCGTAATATCTGTATAAGAGTGCGTTTCTATAGTTTCAATATTATTGTGTGTAGAACTGAGGTTATAAATATAACATTTTTCAGATCTGAACAGTATTACTTACAACGTCCTCTTCATTCTGATTTGATAATATATCTGCATTATCGTCGCTAATCAGAGTATTCGAACTCCATACATAAATTCGTAAATTCCCCATTGAAGTTATTATCAGTACGGTCTAGTACATCATTGTTGATACTTTCTTGTAAGATGACACTCCTTTCATTGAAATTTTCTAATCCGTCATCTATATCAGAGATTACATCTTGTACATCACAACTATTATCACCTATAAAATAATAATGGATCATAAGTAATCATATAAATACATCTTATCTTGCGTCTTAGTAAGTTTCAGATATAAATACATTTATTAGGCACTGTATCTTTATGAGATCTTGTATCTTCGTTAAGCATTATACCTTCACCAGACATTGAATTTTTATTCTGCCTTGTACCCTCATTATGCGTTGTATCTTCGTTAAGCATTGTACTTTCATTAGGCATCCTATCTTTATTTGTATCTTTATTTATATCAACTACAAGGTATAAAGAAAAATTAGTTTTAATCAGTTATGATATATGTTAAATCGTATTATGAATTGAGATGAGTAAAAAGAATATACTTCTTACCAATATCCTTTAACAGCCTTACAACTGGAATGGCCATATTCAGATTTTTAGTTATAGTAGTAAGTATATTAACATTTTCTGTGGAATATAAAGAGTTACAATGAGTTATTAACAAAAAAATATATGTATATATATGATTTGCATAATAGATATATACACATATATTTATGAATTCTTTATACTGTTAGCCCCCGGCTAATCGCGGCTGCAAATTTTGGAATGCAGGACTCGGACGTGTAGCACGGGACTAGATCACTGTTTCGGGTTACCGAATCCGAGGATTCTACCCGGGGATACTCGTGATCAGAGTGATTTCACCAGGAGTGCAGTTCCCGCGGAAGGGTGGCAGGGTCGCTCTTTGTGAAAAATTTCGGTTCAATAAAGGGGTGGCCGATGGCGAATTTATTTGAATTTACTTCCCCCTAATTAAACCGATCATTTCGTTATAACAACGCGTGCATCTATGGGCCGGTCGGTAGGTCGTTAATGATGCGGAACAATAGATACAGATTACATCAATCACACGGGGCCCGATGTTCAATTTATGAGTCTCCGTTTTCGCGTACGCGTTATGATAAATGGGTCCGATTCGTGAGGATTTGCATTGTTCGCATAACGCGGCTTGTGTTTCGACGTCTTTGTATCCGCGCGTGATCACGCAAAGTGTAATCGGGTTGTATGATAATGAATCAACCTCATTAGCTCATTAATGGACGACTGCAATACTGTTCTGACCTTTACTTTGAATGAGTTAATCACCTTCATTAACTTATCATTAGAAAGCCGTAGTAATATTCTGAATTTTAATTTGAGTGAGTCAATAACTTCATTAATTTATCATTAGAGAGCTATGGTAATATTCTGCATTTTACTTTGAGTGAGTCAATAACTTCATTAATTTATCATTAGGCCGATGTAAGTTGATTGGTAATAGTATGATAATTTCACTTACCGAGGGGTTCTTGGTTACTCTCGATCCAGCGCTGTACCTTGATCTCTTGTGCCAGCCTATCGTAATGAGTTCGGCGAGGGTCCCCCTCGGGAATATCCTGGCACAGAGGGTACCGCAGGTTGCATGAAATGGGGACCAGTCTCGTTGCCCACGTGGCTTCGTTGTTTCCGTTCGTGATTAGAATCACTCGGTGTGATACGACAGAGTTGCTGGTCACTCTCGGTTTCGTGAGTCACGTTATGATCGAATTATTGTTATTTCTGTTAGTGTTACGGTCGCGTGGTCGGAAAAGTGCCTCGTATTCTGGATCAATGTAGTGAGGCTCGATGTCGTAATACTGCGAGACGACGGTGTTCACTGATTCTAAGTTAGAAAATATACGAGCTAAACGTCTTGCACGGTGTTTCTTTCCTCCTCGTCTCGTTTTCGGCATTAGAACTTCGTCATTTATGCAAAAGTTACTGTTAAACGTGCGCGCCTCAGTTAGAGTGTACCTTGTGGTGAGAGTGGTGCGGAAAGGGGTGCGTTACCGAGTGACCGCCCCGTGCGTTGTCCGCACTGTAAGACTGTCAGCTCAGCGGAATGGAGACCAACGTGCGTTGTCCGCACTGTAGGCTCGTTAACTGGTTGCACACACACACACACACAATGACCGAAACTGAGGTAAGCTACGTAAAATTTATAGTCGCTGAATTATGATCAAATCGGCTTGGTGGTCAAAAATAAAAATAAATCGTAAATTCAAGCACACAAAATACATATATTCTAATAAAATGAATTGGTGGAAATACAATTGTTCTTACAAAATTTAAGTTAACTACTACGGTTATTAATGCTAACGTTTAAATCTAAGATAACTCTGGAATACGAGGATTGAAAAATATTCTAAGTCGAAATACGAAGATTGGAAAATATTCTAAGTCGAAATACGAAGGAATGAAAAATATTCTAAGTCGAAATACGAAGATTGAAAAATATTCTAAGTCGAAATATGAAGGAATGGAAAGTTCTAAGTTCGAATTAGAGATTGAAATAGAAAAAGGCTACCGTGGCCCTTGAGTGTCGAGTGAACCTCTTGGTTCGAGTCGCGAGTCGAACTGAACTTTTCCGGTCCTGCAATGAGGTCCTTTGTTTTCGGCGGCTCGGTGTTGCGGCGGTTCGGTAGTGGGGGTCCCTCTCTCGTGAGAGTGGGACGTCCCTCGTGGAAGTAGGAGTACCGACAAAATGGCGGTTCCGAGGTGCGTCTTGTGCGCGTCGTTCGGACCGTTGACAGAAAAGAGAAAGTTCGATTTTTTACCGGGACGTGACACTGTACAAGTATCCGCTGTTACAGAGTACGACCAAGCATTCGTGGGCGATTAAGACCGCGACTCAGCTTGAGAAGCCGCGATACGTCATCTTTGCTCTGCAGACAGGTCGGA
>NC_039514.1:3926623-3941951 GCF_003672135.1 Ooceraea biroi | reverse complement strand
AGATACGGCTAAATCCTTTTTTGAAGCTACTGAGACATTATTCTATCCTCCTAAACTTATCTCTTCCTGATAGCAATGTAACAATATTAGAAGCTAAATAAAATATCTCCTTGTTAAATCACATACCTAATGAAGAGTTCCTTGTTTTATATAGGCTATTTAAGGATCGAATACAGGAAACTTCTAAAACCTTTCATTCTAAGAATAGTAGTAGTGTAATTGACATCGTTGAGCAAAATATTAATTGGAATGAGAACTCATCACAGTGAGTTTGCTGTTGCATGTCTACAAATAATTTATGCCTGTCTCTAATGTAGATAGTGAAAGAGCTATTTCTGGTTATGGAGATGTGCTAAGCCCTAAGAGGTGCAGGTTAAAAGCTGACAACGTAGAGATTATGGTTTGTATGTATTTTGGGGACGATGTGGATGACGAAATTAATGACTAATAACTATAGAGAAACGATAGGACAACTGTGTCAATGCCCAGATTCACAAGTTGATGTTATGTTAGATCAATTGTCAATTGAATTTCGCATCTTTGAATTTGTATATCTACAAAATTTTTAATTGATATTTAGAAGATATTGTGTAGATATCAACGATATTAGATATCAAATTGATTTGATCCGAATAATCAATTTGATCTTACATATCATCGACTTGTGAACCCGGGTGTCAATATTTTGGATAATAGATTTTTTTGTTTTATGAGAAAGCACATTTTGTCTATCCGTTGACATTTCATTTAAATTTTAATTGAAAGTTAATTGAATGTTTAATTGAAAGTTTAGTTTAATGATAGCTAGTCACGCTAGACATGCTAGTCTTCACTGTTTTATGTTGTGTTCTGTTCTGAAGCATTTGGGCCATTCTATGTTTTATTAAATAAAATTATCTATATTTTTAAAAACAACACTTTTACTTTATTTGTCACCGTCCTTTCCTTTTTGCATATTAGAAAACGTTATTTTTTCTTTGAAAGTATCTTAAAATGCCCATTCCTATAATTTTCATATAATTTTAAAGCTGTTACATATTACATCGTGCATAAATAGCGGATTTAACAAGCATAATTGTCGCATAATTACTACTTTTTCGCGCATAATGAGAGCATAATTAGGCATTGTTTTCGGGCATAATTCAGAGGTGTTCAAAAGCATAAAGTATATATCCTTAGCAATATCTAAATTCTTCTGTTGTAAATATTCGTATTCATTACGTGCAGCTCTTTCTAATTTTTCCAAACGACGACGATGAGCTGCAGAAAGTAAGTGATAAGGCTTGCGACTGCGCCTGTTCGCCAAACGCAACATATTGATGAAACAGAATATCAATAAAAGAAATGAACAAGACGAAAAAATAGCAACTCGAGGAAAAATGAATAAAGTCTGAAATGGAAAAGTCTAAACACAAAAAGACAAGTTTTTCTAGTCAACTTGGACTATGATATGATATGAGATGATACGTACTGAATAATATATAATAAATGATATATAGTATAAAACCCTCAAAGAAATAAAAATTAAATTAAGTATGAATACTGTGTTTGCAAGTATTCAAGAAGCAAGATGACGTAAAATGACGTTTTAATGACGTTAGAGACGTTGTTTAAAAAGTGGGCAATTGAAAAAAATAATTTGTTATTAAGACTATTGGAAATCTATCGGAAATCTATCGGAAGTCTTATAAACTCAATAAATTAGAATAAGATTAACAAAATACCTGCAACAAATTATACAAACCTCGTCCGTTGTAAGTATATTTCAACAATCTGACCTGTCAATTAAGAATGAAACATTATTATTACATTATGACGGCAGAAATATGATAGTGGAAGATTGTTATGTTACGACGGCAGATATACAGCAGAAATTATGTTTTATTACGAAATGATGGCAAAAACAGATAGCAGAAATGAATTAAGAAATATTACATTATTTTACTTAATTTTAATATTATGTGCTTTATTTATTAATACTTTTTTTATTTTTTGTAGGCAGATTCTTTTGGTAATGCTACACACAGGCTGCGTTCCGATATTCACTGTCAGTACTGAAAATCTATAGTTTATGTCATGTATACTATATATTTTCAGTACTGACAGTGAATATCGGAACGCAGCCACAATAAACAGAAAAATATTGAAAATCAACAGAATTATTTAAATTTATCTTTTTCTTCTGTTCATTATACAGATCACGAACTTTCATATTTGGAAACATCATTTTCATCAAGTGATACACATTGCACAAAAAAATTCAATACAGGGAATGACAATAATCAGAATGACAATAATCATCAAGAAAGTATTACCAATGAACAAATTCTTCTCGATAAATGCTGAAGAATTAATTTTAAAAAGAGAATTTTTACTAGCTGATTAGTTGGAATTTTTACATAATTATATCTCATTTTATTTGTAAAATATTTATTGTACATTAGGAAATTTTTTGAACATTGCTTTGTAATATTGTTTTTAGATCACAAGATTATACTATAGTACTCGATGAAAAGCTTTTTATTGAGATGTATTTCTCCAGTCTGAAAATTCAAATTTAAAAGTTCATTGCTCAACATTTGGCAGTCCTCAACATTTTCAAAATGAAAAAGATGACGCTATTAAATACTTATAAGAGCCTCTTGGGAAGAGTATAAATAAAAATCTTAACAATAACATATTTAAAACACAAAATAAAACACTCAAGCAGATATATTTTGATATTTTACAACATCTTTAAATCAAAATTAAATAAGAATATTTTATATATTGTACAGGAAAATGGGTAAGCTTCATAAAAATTTCTTGAAAGGAATAATTTCGAAATGTGGAAATATAACTATTAATAAACAATAGAGTCCCGAATGAAGATCATTTGCTTTAACATGTAGTTAACAAATTAACTACAGCTCGAAAGCTTATAATTACGTAAGAGAAAAATTTTAATGCATTTGAACTCATTCAAAAACTTTATATATAGTAGTAACATAGAAATTCGGAAGCATTAAAATTGAATCAATTGAAAAACGTTGTAAAGCAATGTTAATTCATTTTATAAATATATTCAATGATCTTTTTAATATTTTGTTATTTATTTTATATTTATTATATCACAAAATATTACACTACAAAATGTATTATATGTTTATTACGTTATTAAATAAAAAAGCTTTAATAATAAAGAATTAATATGTATAAAAAGAATTGTACAATTTTAAATTTTTTTATTCGGAGGCCCGATTGAACTAACGTCGTGTAATTTTAATTTTAGCTTAACTCACGCTTTGTCTGTTTCTAAAGGGTTACAAGTCGGTTAGAAGAATAATTAGAAAAGTGAGTAAAATTAAAGTTACGCGACGTTGGTGTAACCGAGCCTGAATCTTTTATTTCAGGCGTATATATACACACACATGTATGTTCACACGTATGTGCGAAGCTGAAAACAAAATATGGCGGTCCTTCCCGCCTATCCTTGAGTACGTTCCATTTGGCGATCGCAACAACGCGAGCGTCATTCTGTCTTTATTGCTCACTGAATATTAAATAAAGATAGAATGACGCTAACGTCGTTGCGAGCGCTAAATGGAACGTACTCCTTGTATATGCTCCGATATTGAGAGGTATTTTGAACAGACTCCGACAATCATCCGCGTATGTTACGTCTCAGCCACAAATGCGAAGCTACGCGCAAAATAACAACAAATTTAGAAAAAATATGTATATCAAAGAAAGTATAATATAATATTTCGGCTGCATTTCTACTATTAACATTTAACATAACACACGCATTCGATTACTGCTGTATTTTTCACAAAAAGATGATTTCGCTTATTGTCATCTCGCGCAAGCATATACACGATTTCCGACAGATAAATATAAATGAAAAAATAAAGATAAGTTCAAGGAATGAAAAATCGGAATAAAAAGTCATATTGAATGATTTTCAAGAAAAAAGATTTAACAAATTAATTGTTATATGAAAAATTACTTACCTCAAATCTCTCTGTCTGTCTGTCTGTCTGTCTGTCTGTCTGTCTGTCTGTCTGTCTCTCTCTCTCTCTCTCTGTCTGTCTCTCTCTCTCTCTCCTCGTAATAAGTAGAAAATTGCGGAAGAAGAATACGTCCGTACAGGTCCACGTTATTACAAAGAAGAACGAGATGCAGCGTAGAGAAAAACAATATCGTCTCGCTGGGAGAGTAACAATATGTCTCCAAGGAGACAAATTTGCCGCGCTAAGAGATCTCTCATTATGCACGATTCACACTGATTCACATTGCGTGCGTCTACGCGTTATAAGAAAATGATATTTATAATAAAAAATAATATAAGTAGAGTTGACCAATTAGAAAAGGTCTTAATGTTCAATTAACATAATATGAACTATCTCAAGTAGCAAATCTTGCTGACGCGCGTTGCGCGCGTCAAAATAATGAGGCTTTATTTATATAAATTTATATAAATAGCAATCAAACTCCATATCAATATATAGGAATATTAAATATTCATCATTGCGCCAAATTATAATTTAAATTTTAATGATA
Source organism: Ooceraea biroi (assembly GCF_003672135.1). Taxonomy (NCBI): domain Eukaryota; kingdom Metazoa; phylum Arthropoda; class Insecta; order Hymenoptera; family Formicidae; genus Ooceraea; species Ooceraea biroi. The sequence goes on along the minus strand of NC_039514.1, from coordinate 3,937,409 downwards.
AATTTAATAAACAGTTATTACTTCGATCAATTATATCGCATTTTCAGGTTTTAATACATACTCAGTACGTAGTACTGGTATGGTATAATTCTTAATTGCGATGTACTGAACAGTATGCAGTATAGGTACAGTGATTGTACGCTGTATCGTAATATCATGTATCCTTTTTGTACTGATATTGTATGGTTACGCCTACACTGCCATCTCATGACAGTACAGTAGCAGTACGGTAACAATATCTGGTGCGGTAATCGCACGCTTGGCTATCTGGGTAGGTACAGGGAGGGGAAGTGAGGAGGTTCAACGCGATAAAAAGACACAATTTGATCGGAAAAAATATTTTAATTAACGTGATTAATGTGTTTACATAGAGAACATATACAGGGTGGCCCATTTTAATTTATACAGTCGATTTTTTAAAAAACTAAAAGAGATACGAAAAAATGTTTCAGACAGACATGTCACGATTTCGAGGGGGACATAAGATGATACCATTGGTTTGACCTTGAATAGTCGTTTGAAGGTCACGTTCGCGTCACGATCTTCGGATCACCTTCAATTTCTTAAATTGAAACCCCAACTTTTTATTGCAGATTCTTATTCTCCATCGAAAAGTAAGTAACTTTTGTCTGAAACATTTTTCCGAAAAATGTCATCTTATGTCCTTAAAATGTCCTCAAAACTCATCTTGAAGATCATTTTAAGGACATAAGATGACATTTTTCGGAAAAATGTTTCAGACAAAAGTTGCATGTTTTCTCGCGTAGAATCCGAATCCGTAATAAAAAATACTATGTCTCATTAAAAAAAAATTTCAGAATTCTAACTTCCGGTCTGAAATTTTTTTTTAATGAGACATGGTATTTTTTATTACGGATTCGGATTCTACGCGAGAAAACATGCAACTTTTGTCTGAAACATTTTTCGGAAAAATGTCATCTTATGTCCTTAAAATGATCTTCAAGATGAGTTTTGAGGACATTTTAAGGACATAAGATGACATTTTTCGGAAAAATGTTTCAGACAAAAGTTACTTACTTTTCGATGGAGAATAAGAATCTGCAATAAAAAGTTGGGGTTTCAATTTAAGAAATTGAAGGTGATCCAAAGATCGTGACGCGAACGTGACCTTCAAACGACTATTCAAGGTCAAACCAATGGTATCATCTTATGTCCCCCTCGAAATCGTGACATGTCTGTCTGAAACATTTTTTCGTATCTCTTTTAGTTTTTTAAAAAATCGACTGTATAAATTAAAATGGGCCACCCTTATATGTATATATACAGGGTGTCTGAGACCACCCGTACACGCCGAATATTTTGATAACTGAGCGTGACAGATAAAAATGTTTTAATCAAAAGTTGTAGGGCTTTAACAATTACATGAAATGGTGATACATATTTGACCTTGACAGCAGTTATGCAGGAAGTCTCAAGGTCAACTTTAAAATCTTAAATGGAAACTCCCATTTTTTATTATATCATCTTCTTCTACCAATTAATTGGAACAACTTTTGTCTGAAACATGTTTTCTGAAAATGCTTCCATTGACCTTGACATGTATTTGAAATAAAAACTACATTTTGAAATAAAAAAGTCTCGCTCTTAACATAATCCAGAACTAACGACGAGGACGTGGCGAGTTTCTAGTTCCATGTTTTTTCTTAATTTAAAAAATTGTAATGTTTTTAAAATGTTTTCAGTGGTACGGCCAAAAAAACGGAAAAATAATTAATAAACATAGTGATACCAAATACTATGTTACACAAACCAATTATGAATACGTAAAAGCATTTAAAAAAAACTGAAATAGCTGTCCCAAATACGGGACATTATGCACCAACGGGTTAACAACGTTTCTGAGTGAGTGAGTATGTTTGTTCAAGCAAAGTGTTCAAAGTGAGCACCGTTTTCTGCGATGCACATATCTACTCTGCGTTGGAAGGAATTAGTTGCTCGAAGAATCTCATCAGCACCTAAAGATCGAATTGCTTCACTTATCCTAAGGATCATATTGTCCCTTATAGTCGGACGTTCATGGTACACCAAATCTTTTATCCTTCCCCAAAAATAATAATCTAAAACGGTGAGGTCCGGTGATCGGGGCGGATAATTGATGGGACCATATTTGCCTATCCATTTGTTGGGAAACATAGCGTTTAGTATTGTACGAACAACTCTCGATGTATGCGACGGGCATCCATCTTGTTGAAACCACATGTCCAAGCGCAATTGCAGAGGAAGATTTTCTAGTAAGATGGGAAGATCTGTCTCTATCAAAGCTGAATATCTATCAGCGTTTAGATTTTCTTCAAAGAAAATAGGACCTACGATCTGACTTCCAATAATGCCACACCAAACATTAACTTTCCACACATGTTGATGATCTATTTCTCTCAACCAGTGAGGATTAACTTGTGACCAATAACGACAGTTCCAAGTATTATTAGATCCGTTACTTTTAAATGTACATTCGTCAGAAAATAAAATTTTAAGGTGAAAATCAGGTGGTTGCTGTCTTATCCAATTGCAAAATGCAAGTCTCTGTTGAAAATCATCATACTTCAACGCTTGGTGAACAGACATTCTGTAAGGGTGAAACTTGTTTGCTCTCATAATGCGCCAAATAATGTCACGACTAACGCCAGAATCTCTTTCTCGACGTCTCAAGGAATCATGAGGGTTCAACTCTACCAATGCAAGAATTTCCGCCGTTTTTTCATCCCTAATTGGACGGTGGATCTGTCTACTTTTGTTATGTTCAGGCTGAATGACACCTTTAGTTCTGATTCTCTTAGCCAAACGTGAAAAAACGTTCCGCGAGTGAGGAGTCCGATCAGGATAACGCTCTCGCCATAATCTTTCAGCTCCACTGAACGTACCTCGACACTCACCCAAAATTAACAGCATATCATATGCTTCTTCATTCGAATAGGACATGGTTAGATAGATCTTTACGAAATCTTTGCTAGAAACTTTTCGAATAATAATTACCGAACCGTTCATCAATTTCAAGAGTTTTTATATCATTTTATAGCACGCTTTGACGAAAGCAATCCTCCTATTTATGTGTTCGTAAACTCGGCGGAAAGCTATTTCGGAAAAGTACATACAATACTGTCGCTGCGTTGGGGTAAACAAGTCGTCGCCAGCGAGCCGTTTTGTTTACAACTCAAGTAAGCACTTCCTGTCTTATCGCCGAGTATCGTCCTTTTAAGCACATAAATAGGAGGATTGCTTTCGTCAAAGCGTGCTATAAAATGATATAAAAACTCTTGAAATTGATGAACGGTTCGGTAATTATTATTCGAAAAGTTTCTAGCAAAGATTTCGTAAAGATCTATCTAACCATGTCCTATTCGAATGAAGAAGCATATGATATGCTGTTAATTTTGGGTGAGTGTCGAGGTACGTTCAGTGGAGCTGAAAGATTATGGCGAGAGCGTTATCCTGATCGGACTCCTCACTCGCGGAACGTTTTTTCACGTTTGGCTAAGAGAATCAGAACTAAAGGTGTCATTCAGCCTGAACATAACAAAAGTAGACAGATCCACCGTCCAATTAGGGATGAAAAAACGGCGGAAATTCTTGCATTGGTAGAGTTGAACCCTCATGATTCCTTGAGACGTCGAGAAAGAGATTCTGGCGTTAGTCGTGACATTATTTGGCGCATTATGAGAGCAAACAAGTTTCACCCTTACAGAATGTCTGTTCACCAAGCGTTGAAGTATGATGATTTTCAACAGAGACTTGCATTTTGCAATTGGATAAGACAGCAACCACCTGATTTTCACCTTAAAATTTTATTTTCTGACGAATGTACATTTAAAAGTAACGGATCTAATAATACTTGGAACTGTCGTTATTGGTCACAAGTTAATCCTCACTGGTTGAGAGAAATAGATCATCAACATGTGTGGAAAGTTAATGTTTGGTGTGGCATTATTGGAAGTCAGATCGTAGGTCCTATTTTCTTTGAAGAAAATCTAAACGCTGATAGATATTCAGCTTTGATAGAGACAGATCTTCCCATCTTACTAGAAAATCTTCCTCTGCAATTGCGCTTGGACATGTGGTTTCAACAAGATGGATGCCCGTCGCATACATCGAGAGTTGTTCGTACAATACTAAACGCTATGTTTCCCAACAAATGGATAGGCAAATATGGTCCCATCAATTATCCGCCCCGATCACCGGACCTCACCGTTTTAGATTATTATTTTTGGGGAAGGATAAAAGATTTGGTGTACCATGAACGTCCGACTATAAGGGACAATATGATCCTTAGGATAAGTGAAGCAATTCGATCTTTAGGTGCTGATGAGATTCTTCGAGCAACTAATTCCTTCCAACGCAGAGTAGATATGTGCATCGCAGAAAACGGTGCTCACTTTGAACACTTTGCTTGAACAAACATACTCACTCACTCAGAAACGTTGTTAACCCGTTGGTGCATAATGTCCCGTATTTGGGACAGCTATTTCAGTTTTTTTTAAATGCTTTTACGTATTCATAATTGGTTTGTGTAACATAGTATTTGGTATCACTATGTTTATTAATTATTTTTCCGTTTTTTTGGCCGTACCACTGAAAACATTTTAAAAACATTACAATTTTTTAAATTAAGAAAAAACATGGAACTAGAAACTCGCCACGTCCTCGTCGTTAGTTCTGGATTATGTTAAGAGCGAGACTTTTTTATTTCAAAATGTAGTTTTTATTTCAAATACATGTCAAGGTCAATGGAGGCATTTTCAGAAAACATGTTTCAGACAAAAGTTGTTCCAATTAATTGGTAGAAGAAGATGATATAATAAAAAATGGGAGTTTCCATTTAAGATTTTAAAGTTGACCTTGAGACTTCCTGCATAACTGCTGTCAAGGTCAAATATGTATCACCATTTCATGTAATTGTTAAAGCCCTACAACTTTTGATTAAAACATTTTTATCTGTTACGCTCAGTTATCAAAATATTCGGCATGTACGGGTGGTCTCAGACACCCTGTATATATATATATATATATATATATATATATATACATGGTACTGTATTATATATATATATATATATATGTAATACAGTACCATAATACAGTACAATGATGTATTCCGGATTTCGTATTGGCATTTGCCTATTGTGGCGACTGTCCAATATTTCCGGAAGCATGCATTTATAGTAAAAAAGTGTTAAGAAAGCAATTATTTGATCTTTCCAAAAAACTTCATCTCTGCTAACACGCACTATTTTGAAGCTTTTAGGCGTCCACACGGCAAACATGCAATATTCTCGCCGTGTGATATTTAATTGACATTGAACCTGATAAAAGAATCGATGTTTCTGATTCATTTTATCAGGATTATATATATATATATATATATATAATCCTTTTATATATATATATATATATATATATATATATATATATATAAAATACTTATTTCACGGACTTTTGTAATTTGTTACTTTCTGTTGCAAATTGTCGTTGCTACATAACACAAATTATAATTGCATACGTTTATTTGTGAGTTGATATAATAAGTAGAGCCAGAGACGGCGAATCGTGTACTGGCAAGATAAAGCCAGAGACGATAATTCGTGGACTGGCACTTATACTAACAATACAGGCAGAAACGATAATTCGTGGGCTGGCATTTACGAAAACTAAAGCCAGAGACGTTCATTCGTGGGCTGGCATTTATAAAAAAAATACAGCCAGAAACGGTGATTCGTGGGCTGGCAGTTGAAAAAAAATAAAGTCAGAGACGGTCATTCGTGGGCTGGCTCTTACTATAACTAAAGCCAGAGACGAAATTTCGTGGGCTGGCATTTATGAAAAATAAAGCCAGAGACGTTTCGTAATTTGCTACTTTCTATTGCAAATTGTGGTTGCAACAGAACGCTAATTACGACGCTGTTGTGTATTACTGCACTACACATCGCATTATCGAAATAATGTTGGGACGCTGGCTGCAGTCCAGTTGACATTATAAATATTTCGAAATACTGTGTATTTCTTTTCTTCTTTCTAAGAAAAAGAACAAGAAATAAAGAGTATTTCGAAACATTTGTCATAAATGTCACATCTTCCCAACATGTTGAGAATATCAACCATGTCGGTAATTTGCCGACTTCGTTATCGACTATGTTACCGATTTAGTTACATCTAAATAATGGCGCTTTCGCGACGGAGTTCGGCCATCACTCCAGGATCCCCTTAATACACGCCTACTAAAGCTTAAGCCGTTTGTTTACATATAAAATTCATATAAAAAGAAGTCTAACAAATTTCACGCGTTTAATACTAAACGCTGAAAGAGAGAAAGAGAGATTTCTTGTAATACTCGGTCTAGCAGCGCCAAGTATTTTGCATTAAATATTATTTAATCAATAAAATTTTTATATTTTTTTGAAAGTAGTTGTATAACAAATTTTCAAGACAATATATACGTATATTCTCTTTGTAATTGGTAAGATACTACCACTTGGTTTTTTTAAATTGTTGTACAATAATTAATTTTCGAGGTAATACATCCTCTTTGCAAGTAGCGCAATTTGAGGATTTCATAAATTTTTTTGAAAAATACTATAAAATAATATTTAAAGACAATTAGAACTACTATCGCTTGAATTGGAATAAGATCATTGAATGAGAATATAAAGGTACATATTACTTGGTTTAATATTTTTTTAATTAAAGAAACTACCACATTGGTTTTTTCGAGCATATATCACGCGCATACTTGGCGCCTTTTTTACTTTTTTTGAAAAAGGTAATTTTATCGAGTAGTATGGACAGGCAGAGAAAACATGTCGGGCCGAAAGAAAGAGATAGCGACTGGTGACGACCAAGCGCTGTCTCTTTTTAACCAGTAGTGTAATAGAGAATAGAATAAGAGAGCAATGGCCGTCACTTCGTTCCCTCTTCGTCTAACCTAACCTAAATCGAGGGACACTTTTTCATGGCTTCCATGTACGGATCGCACAGTCCATACTATATGTCGACGTCCAGAGATCATCCGAAGAACCCAAGACATGATTTTGGAAGACCCGGAGACCTCACTCTGGAAATTAGCCTCCGTCTTGGGAGTGGATGGAGACTGTGGCCTCTGGGAGGCCGTACATATTTCAACAAGACGGCGCACCCGCTCACACGAGCCATTTAGTCCAAAATTGGCTCTCAGACAACGTCGACATGTTTTGGTCGAAGGACTTCTGGCCTCCTAACAGTCCCGACCTAAACCCTCTGGACTACTACGTGTAGTCGAGAGACACCAATAAGTCCAGGCACCCCAACGTCAACAGCCTCCAGGCCGCTATCGAGGCAGAGTTCACGGTTATGAACCGCGATCATTTGAAGGCAGCGTGCTCGCGCTTTAGGGCGAAGATCGAGTAGGTGATAGAGGCGCAGGGCGTCTATATAGAATACAAGTTCTTAGTAAGGATCCGTTAAGTGAGATATAACGGCATTGTTTTATATCTTTGTATATTGGCTTAAATAAACAACTTTTTGCATAAAACTTTTTTTATCCGGATTCTAACGGCGCACCCTGTACAAAGAATATTCATATATATAACCAAGGATCAAGAAACAGTATATAATACCTTTATATGGTAATACATTTGGTCGAAGTCTTCTTGTACCAATTGAAAGGTCAAAAGCATTTTCACTGAAGTATGCCGAACAAATTCTTCCTCCAACTGGAACTGACTTCGTAGATAGTTCTAGTATATCTAACCATAACTGTCTTATTGTTTTATTCTTTAGAAATCTACAAATTAATTCGACGTGTAATTATATGTTATATATTTTATATTTTTATCATTGTTTGAGAACACGCGAGTCAGCTAGTAGGTTCGCGGTGAGACGGACATTCACAACGGGCACAAAGGAAATGAATTGCAGCACGGGTAATTTTATGAGTTGTCTTTAATGTAAAACACAAATGTACAATATTTACAATTGACGCGAGGTTGGCACACGGGTCGCCGAAGCGGTTTACGCGGCACGTCACGTCGTATGAGAATACTTTGGTCGGGAGCTTTTGTAAGAAGACTCTCGAAAGTTTGAGAAGCACCGAGATCGCGGCACACGTGCACCGCGCGTGGTCGCCTGAGAAGCACGCGGGCTCTACCGGAGTTATTGTCACGTCAAGCTCCACGAATAAATATTTCCAAGTTGAATGAGACGTCCGAAAATTGAACCGAGCACTTCCGTGAGCCGTATAACTAAACTATGCACTAAACTAGCCTAATGAAAACGAGCGCGCACTTTTGCTGCTACCTCATGGCCGGTGTAACGAACCGAGAGTGATACGACGCGCGTGAAGACGAAGTAGCCCGACCGGGGGCGCGATAAGACGCCGCGCCGCGATCGCGACCGATATGTGATGTCATCTCGCGGATCGATGATCGATTCCGTAACAATCATATTTTATAAGATATGATCCGGTCTTACCGATGATATGATATATTCAAATTTCTTTCTTCTTTTAGTCTTCCTAACACTGGATGGCTTACAGTGCGATTTTTGCACTGTTTTATGATGCACTGTGGCATTATGCGGCACAGAAATGTATATACGAGGTGTGTACAAAAAGTTCGTGCACTGAATTTGTTTCTCCGATGTGGTAACGCTGTAAGTTTCTACAGTGGTGCAACGTCTAGAGAGAAGCCTCACGTGTCCTAAGTAAAAGTTTGGTCACGGTCGAGTGAGATCTCTGCATTTGTTGTCTGTTTGTGTGAACGTACTTTTGATCGTGTCGGCGGAATGGAACGAGACGTGTTTACCGAGCAAAGAACCAACATTAAATTTCTCGTAAAACTCGGCAAAACGGCCAGGAAATTCCACAAATGTTGGAAATGGTGTATGGTGAATCTGCCATGAAGCGTAGAACTGTGTATAAATGGGTCGATCGATTTAAGGAAGGGAGAGAAAGCGTCGATGACGACGCACGAGCGGGGCGCTCTTCAACATCACGTGTCGATGAAAACATTCAACGTGTTTACGATTTGGTGAAGGCAGACCGTCGAATTACCACTAGAATGATTACAGAAAAACTTGGAATAAGTAATGGTAGTGTTCAGACAATTTTAAAAGAAGATTTGAACATGCGGAAGCTGTGTACAAAAATTTTTCCGAAAGTTTTGACTGACGAGCAAAACAACGACGTGTTGATTGTTGCAATGACTATATCGAGAGTGCTCAGATCCAAATTCTCGAAAGGGTGATAACTGGAGACGAATCCTGGATTTACGAGTATGACCCTGAAACGAAAAGGCAGAGTGAAGAGTGGAAGCACTCTGGTTCTCCTCGCACCAAAAAAGCGCGCAAGAGTCGTTCAAATAAACCATGCTCATCCGTTTTCTTCGATATTCGTGGAGTTATTCATCATGAATATGTTCCAGTAGGTCAAGCTGTTAATGCAAAATTTTATGTTTGAAGTCTTGAAGCGTCTGCGTGAACGTGTGCGACGTGCACGACCTGAATTGTGGGCGGAGAACGCGTGGATCCTGCATCAGGATAATACACCTTCGCACACCGCGCTCGTTACGCGTGAGTGTTTGGCCAAAAACAAAATCACTATCCTGGACCACCCTCCCTATTCACCTGATATAGCACCCTGTGACTTCTGCCTGTTCCCTAAAGTGAAAAATATTATGCGGGATGAACATTTTGTGAATGTTGATACCATACAATGAGAAACGACGAAGCTCCTAAAGGGACTGACAAAGAAGGACATGCAGCACTGCTTTCAAGAATGGAAGAAGCATTGGACCAAGTGCATTCTGTCAGGGGGAAACTACTTTGAGGGTGACCACATCCCCGTTCCAGAATAATTTAATTTGAAGTTTTGGCGAACCGAGTGCACGAATCTTTTGTACACACCTCGTATATAATAAATCGGATATTTTTGAGAAATCAAACAATCAAGCAACACAAAATCTATTTATATTTCTCAAAAAGTGATCGCACTATAACCTTAAAAGATCGCAGCCAATCACCAATGCGGCACCAAAAGTACCATGTGACCATAGCCCTCCCGTCCCGAAGCGGCTTCACTCCCCGCGGTTACTGCTCCGTCCCCCTATTCCTATGAGTAGGTATATAGGGCAGGTTCTAACCCATGGGGCTCGGGGGAAGGGGGGGGAAGGGGAGTGAAAGGGGGAGGGGAGGGGAAAGGGCGGGAGCGCCATTTTGGATTTCCCCCGCCACTGGATTTCCCGGATGTGGTTTTCCGGTGATTCACCGGAAGCGAGTCGGGTCCTGGTGGGAGATATTTTTGGGCCGGGTGTGGTTTTCCGGCCATAACGTTCCGTTTTTGGACGTCCGTGACGTCGCGGTGGTCCCGCGACGAGTCCCCGAACCGGATGTGGTTTTTCGGCCGATAACGTTCTATTTTTTTGACAACCGCTGATAGAGGGTTTCCCTCGAATGAAGGGTATAAAAGACGCGGTGCGCGTCCGATCGAGCAAACGCGTCGGAGTCGGTATTCCTCGAGCAACCCGTTGCGATTGACCTTTGGTCGCATGGAACCCAATAAGTCCGTTTTAGAGAAACCGGGATCGAGTGACGCGTCGACCGTCGATAACGAGTTGGAGGAGGCGCTCAGGGTCCTGGGCGAGGATTTCATGGATGAGGTGGAATTGGATATCGTTTTCGAAGAGTTTGATACGATTCGCTACACCTTAGATTTTTTGTATCGGATCTGGAATCCGTTACGTTCGGCGGCGCAAAATATACGAGTAATAATCGCTTTTCTGTCGAAGTATCTGTGGAATTGGAG
>NC_039514.1:3901059-3926523 GCF_003672135.1 Ooceraea biroi | reverse complement strand
TAAGTAACATTTATGGGGTCATGCTAGCGCTAGCTAATAGCCTTGGAGTACGTACTCGATGTTAACTGAAAGAAACATAAACTTACACATCAGAAAATGTAAATACAAATTTATGCATTTAGTTAGTTTTGAGCTGGTTTTCATGCTGCTTATCAAGTTCGAAAATCATGACTCGAACGAAGAATACGTAAAGCTTGCGTTAGCGTGACTCCAGAAATGTTACTTAGAGCAAAGTTTCGTAAGAACTCTACTTTAAGGTTTAAATGCGTATAACTTTTGATAGAAGCATTTTTCAAACAAATGTTTCAGATAAAATTTACTCGTTTTTTCCCGTAGAATCCAAATAAGCAACATTTTATAGGCGGTTCCATTTAAGAAAACAAAGTTGACCTTCACATGACCTTGACAACACTCTTCAAGGTCATACTGATGTTGCTATGTAATGCGCTACTTGAAATCCTACAACTTTTGTCTGAAACATTTCTTTCTAAAATGCATAGTTTATGAAATATTCGACCGTTTCCAGACTTTTGTTACACCCTGTATATGTTCTGTATGTAAACACATTTTTCACGTTAATTAAAGTATTTTTTCCGATCAGATTGCGTTTTTTTATCGCGTTGGACCTCCTCACCTCCCATACCTATACCTATCTGTATAACATCTATGTAGTATCAGTGGCTAGCATTGTATAGAAAGTAATACGTTAGACGTCGCGTCCATACGACATTGCACAGGACATGCAACCGTGAACGCGTCCGTGCAGGTCCACAAAACACGATCACCTGACCTTGCACATGTTCGTGCAGGTCCAAGCGTATATAAATATATGGATGATGCAATATGTAAAATAGCGCAGCCGCCATTGCGCTACCAACGCGATAAAAAAACTGCAACGATCGGAAACAATACAAATACTTTAATTAACGTGAAAAATGTGTTTACATACAGAACATATACAGGGTGTAACAAAAGTCTGGAAACGGTCGAATATTTCATAAACTATGCATTTTAGAAAGAAATGTTTCAGACAAAAGTTGTAGGATTTCAAGTAGCGCATTACATAGCAACATCAGTATGACCTTGAAGAGTGTTGTCAAGGTCATGTGAAGGTCAACTTTGTTTTCTTAAATGGAACCGCCTATAAAATGTTGCTTATTTGGATTCTACGGGAAAAAACGAGTAAATTTTATCTGAAACATTTGTTTGAAAAATGCTTCTATCAAAAGTTATACGCATTTAAACCTTAAAGTAGAGTTCTTACGAAACTTTGCTCTAAGTAACATTTCTGGAGTCACGCTAACGCAAGCTTTACGTATTCTTCGTTCGAGTCATGATTTTCGAACTTGATAAGCAGCATGAAAACCAGCTCAAAACTAACTAAATGCATAAATTTGTATTTACATTTTCTGATGTGTAAGTTTATGTTTCTTTCAGTTAACATCGAGTACGTACTCCAAGGCTATTAGCTAGCGCTAGCATGACCCCATAAATGTTACTTAGAGCAAAGTTTCGTAAGAAGACTTAATAAGTGTTTAGATGTTAATGGACACCAGTTCGAACATTTAATAAAGTAAAAGAACAAAACGATAAAGTCTTTTAATTAATTTATCATTACTTGCAATGTATTCTACTTTAAGGTTTAAATGCGTATAACTTTTGATAGAAGCATTTTTCAAACAAATGTTTCAGATAAAATTTACTCGTTTTTTTCCCGTAGAATCCAAATATGCAACATTTTATAGACGGTTCCATTTAAGAAAACAAAGTTGACCTTCACATGACCTTGACAACACTCTTCAAGGTCATACTGATGTTGCTATGTAATGCGCTACTTGAAATCCTACAACTTTTGTCTGAAACATTTCTTTCTAAAATGCATAGTTTATGAAATATTTGACCGTTTCCAGACTTTTGGTACACTCTGTATATATATATATATATATATATATATATACATGGTACTGTATTATATATATATATATATATATATATATGTAATACAGTACCATAATACAGTACAATGATGTATTCCGGATTTCGTATTGGCATTTGCCTATTGTGGCGACTGTCCAATATTTCCGGAAGCATGCATTTATAGTAAAAAAGTGTTAAGAAAGCAATTATTTGATCTTTCCAAAAAACTTCATCTCTGCTAACACGCACTATTTTGAAGCTTTTAGGCGTCCACACGGCAAACATGCAATATTCTCGCCGTGTGATATTTAATTGACATTGAACCTGATAAAAGAATCGATGTTTCTGATTCATTTTATCAGGATTATATATATATATATATATAATCCTTTTTTATATATATATATATATATATATATATATAAAATACTTATTTCACGGACTTTTGTAATTTGTTACTTTCTGTTGCAAATTGTCGTTGCTACATAACACAAATTATAATTGCATACGTTTATTTGTGAGTTGATATAATAAGTAGAGCCAGAGACGGCGAATCGTGTACTGGCAAGATAAAGCCAGAGACGATAATTCGTGGACTGGCACTTATACTAACAATACAGGCAGAAACGATAATTCGTGGGCTGGCATTTACGAAAACTAAAGCCAGAGACGTTCATTCGTGGGCTGGCATTTATAAAAAAAATACAGCCAGAAACGGTGATTCGTGGGCTGGCAGTTGAAAAAAAATAAAGTCAGAGACGGTCATTCGTGGGCTGGCTCTTACTAAAACTAAAGCCAGAGACGAAATTTCGTGGGCTGGCATTTATGAAAAATAAAGCCAGAGACGTTTCGTAATTTGCTACTTTCTATTGCAAATTGTGGTTGCAACAGAACGCTAATTACGACGCTGTTGTGTATTACTGCACTACACATCGCATTATCGAAATAATGTTGGGACGCTGGCTGCAGTCCAGTTGACATTATAAATATTTCGAAATACTGTGTATTTCTTTTCTTCTTTCTAAGAAAAAGAACAAGAAATAAAGAGTATTTCGAAACATTTGTCATAAATGTCACATCTTCCCAACATGTTGAGAATATCAACCATGTCGGTAATTTGCCGACTTCGTTATCGACTATGTTACCGATTTAGTTACATCTAAATAATGGCGCTTTCGCGACGGAGTTCGGCCATCACTCCAGGATCCCCTTAATACACGCCTACTAAAGCTTAAGCCGTTTGTTTACATATAAAATTCATATAAAAAGAAGTCTAACAAATTTCACGCGTTTAATACTAAACGCTGAAAGAGAGAAAGAGAGATTTCTTGTAATACTCGGTCTAGCAGCGCCAAGTATTTTGCATTAAATATTATTTAATCAATAAAATTTTTATATTTTTTTGAAAGTAGTTGTATAACAAATTTTCAAGACAATATATACGTATATTCTCTTTGTAATTGGTAAGATACTACCACTTGGTTTTTTTAAATTGTTGTACAATAATTAATTTTCGAGGTAATACATCCTCTTTGCAAGTAGCGCAATTTGAGGATTTCATAAATTTTTTTGAAAAATACTATAAAATAATATTTAAAGACAATTAGAACTACTATCGCTTGAATTGGAATAAGATCATTGAATGAGAATATAAAGGTACATATTACTTGGTTTAATATTTTTTTAATTAAAGAAACTACCACATTGGTTTTTTCGAGCATATATCACGCGCATACTTGGCGCCTTTTTTACTTTTTTTGAAAAAGGTAATTTTATCGAGTAGTATGGACAGGCAGAGAAAACATGTCGGGCCGAAAGAAAGAGATAGCGACTGGTGACGACCAAGCGCTGTCTCTTTTTAACCAGTAGTGTAATAGAGAATAGAATAAGAGAGCAATGGCCGTCACTTCGTTCCCTCTTCGTCTAACCTAACCTAAATCGAGGGACACTTTTTCATGGCTTCCATGTACGGATCGCACAGTCCATACTATATGTCGACGTCCAGAGATCATCCGAAGAACCCAAGACATGATTTTGGAAGACCCGGAGACCTCACTCTGGAAATTGGCCTCCGTCTTGGGAGTGGATGGAGACTGTGGCCTCTGGGAGGCCGTACATATTTCAACAAGACGGCGCACCCGCTCACACGAGCCATTTAGTCCAAAATTGGCTCTCAGACAACGTCGACATGTTTTGGTCGAAGGACTTCTGGCCTCCTAACAGTCCCGACCTAAACCCTCTGGACTACTACGTGTAGTCGAGAGACACCAATAAGTCCAGGCACCCCAACGTCAACAGCCTCCAGGCCGCTATCGAGGCAGAGTTCACGGTTATGAACCGCGATCATTTGAAGGCAGCGTGCTCGCGCTTTAGGGCGAAGATCGAGTAGGTGATAGAGGCGCAGGGCGTCTATATAGAATACAAGTTCTTAGTAAGGATCCGTTAAGTGAGATATAACGGCATTGTTTTATATCTTTGTATATTGGCTTAAATAAACAACTTTTTGCATAAAACTTTTTTTATCCGGATTCTAACGGCGCACCCTGTACAAAGAATATTCATATATATAACCAAGGATCAAGAAACAGTATATAATACCTTTATATGGTAATACATTTGGTCGAAGTCTTCTTGTACCAATTGAAAGGTCAAAAGCATTTTCACTGAAGTATGCCGAACAAATTCTTCCTCCAACTGGAACTGACTTCGTAGATAGTTCTAGTATATCTAACCATAACTGTCTTATTGTTTTATTCTTTAGAAATCTACAAATTAATTCGACGTGTAATTATATGTTATATATTTTATATTTTTATCATTGTTTGAGAACACGCGAGTCAGCTAGTAGGTTCGCGGTGAGACGGACATTCACAACGGGCACAAAGGAAATGAATTGCAGCACGGGTAATTTTATGAGTTGTCTTTAATGTAAAACACAAATGTACAATATTTACAATTGACGCGAGGTTGGCACACGGGTCGCCGAAGCGGTTTACGCGGCACGTCACGTCGTATGAGAATACTTTGGTCGGGAGCTTTTGTAAGAAGACTCTCGAAAGTTTGAGAAGCACCGAGATCGCGGCACACGTGCACCGCGCGTGGTCGCCTGAGAAGCACGCGGGCTCTACCGGAGTTATTGTCACGTCAAGCTCCACGAATGAATATTTCCAAGTTGAATGAGACGTCCGAAAATTGAACCGAGCACTTCCGTGAGCCGTATAACTAAACTATGCACTAAACTAGCCTAATGAAAACGAGCGCGCACTTTTGCTGCTACCTCATGGCCGGTGTAACGAACCGAGAGTGATACGACGCGCGTGAAGACGAAGTAGCCCGACCGGGGGCGCGATAAGACGCCGCGCCGCGATCGCGACCGATATGTGATGTCATCTCGCGGATCGATGATCGATTCCGTAACAATCATATTTTATAAGATATGATCCGGTCTTACCGATGATATGATATATTCAAATTTCTTTCTTCTTTTAGTCTTCCTAACACTGGATGGCTTACAGTGCGATTTTTGCACTGTTTTATGATGCACTGTGGCATTATGCGGCACAGAAATGTATATACGAGGTGTGTACAAAAAGTTCGTGCACTGAATTTGTTTCTCCCGATGTGGTAACGCTGTAAGTTTCTACAGTGGTGCAACGTCTAGAGAGAAGCCTCACGTGTCCTAAGTAAAAGTTTGGTCACGGTCGAGTGAGATCTCTGCATTTGTTGTCTGTTTGTGTGAACGTACTTTTGATCGTGTCGGCGGAATGGAACGAGACGTGTTTACCGAGCAAAGAACCAACATTAAATTTCTCGTAAAACTCGGCAAAAACGGCCAGGAAATTCCACAAATGTTGGAAATGGTGTATGGTGAATCTGCCATGAAGCGTAGAACTGTGTATAAATGGGTCGATCGATTTAAGGAAGGGAGAGAAAGCGTCGATGACGACGCACGAGCGGGGCGCTCTTCAACATCACGTGTCGATGAAAACATTCAACGTGTTTACGATTTGGTGAAGGCAGACCGTCGAATTACCACTAGAATGATTACAGAAAAACTTGGAATAAGTAACGGTAGTGTTCAGACAATTTTAAAAGAAGATTTGAACATGCGGAAGCTGTGTACAAAAATTTTTCCGAAAGTTTTGACTGACGAGCAAAAACAACGACGTGTTGATTGTTGCAATGACTATATCGAGAGTGCTCAGGATCCAAATTTTCTCGAAAGGGTGATAACTGGAGACGAATCCTGGATTTACGAGTATGACCCTGAAACGAAAAGGCAGAGTGAAGAGTGGAAGCACTCTGGTTCTCCTCGCACCAAAAAAGCGCGCAAGAGTCGTTCAAAATCAAAACCATGCTCATCGTTTTCTTCGATATTCGTGGAGTTATTCATCATGAATATGTTCCAGTAGGTCAAGCTGTTAATGCAAAATTTTATGTTGAAGTCTTGAAGCGTCTGCGTGAACGTGTGCGACGTGCACGACCTGAATTGTGGGCGGAGAACGCGTGGATCCTGCATCAGGATAATACACCTTCGCACACCGCGCTCGTTACGCGTGAGTGTTTGGCCAAAAACAAAATCACTATCCTGGACCACCCTCCCTATTCACCTGATATAGCACCCTGTGACTTCTGCCTGTTCCCTAAAGTGAAAAATATTATGCGGGATGAACATTTTGTGAATGTTGATACCATACAATGAGAAACGACGAAGCTCCTAAAGGGACTGACAAAGAAGGACATGCAGCACTGCTTTCAAGAATGGAAGAAGCATTGGACCAAGTGCATTCTGTCAGGGGGAAACTACTTTGAGGGTGACCACATCCCCGTTCCAGAATAATTTAATTTGAAGTTTTGGCGAACCGAGTGCACGAATCTTTTGTACACACCTCGTATATAATAAATCGGATATTTTTGAGAAATCAAACAATCAAGCAACACAAAATCTATTTATATTTCTCAAAAAGTGATCGCACTATAACCTTAAAAGATCGCAGCCAATCACCAATGCGGCACCAAAAGTACCATGTGACCATAGCCCTCCCGTCCCGAAGCGGCTTCACTCCCCGCGGTTACTGCTCCGTCCCCCTATTCCTATGAGTAGGTATATAGGGCAGGTTCTAACCCATGGGGCTCGGGGGGAAGGGGGAGGGGAAGGGGAGTGAAAGGGGGAGGGGAGGGGAAAGGGCGGGAGCGCCATTTTGGATTTCCCCCGCCACTGGATTTCCCGGATGTGGTTTTCCGGTGATTCACCGGAAGCGAGTCGGGTCCTGGTGGGAGATATTTTTGGGCCGGGTGTGGTTTTCCGGCCAATAACGTTCCGTTTTTGGACGTCCGTGACGTCGCGGTGGTCCCGCGACGAGTCCCCGAACCGGATGTGGTTTTTCGGCCGATAACGTTCTATTTTTTTGACAACCGCTGATAGAGGGTTTCCCTCGAATGAAGGGTATAAAAGACGCGGTGCGCGTCCGATCGAGCAAACGCGTCGGAGTCGGTATTCCTCGAGCAACCCGTTGCGATTGACCTTTGGTCGCATGGAACCCAATAAGTCCGTTTTAGAGAAACCGGGATCGAGTGACGCGTCGACCGTCGATAACGAGTTGGAGGAGGCGCTCAGGGTCCTGGGCGAGGATTTCATGGATGAGGTGGAATTGGATATCGTTTTCGAAGAGTTTGATACGATTCGCTACACCTTAGATTTTTTGTATCGGATCTGGAATCCGTTACGTTCGGCGGCGCAAAATATACGAGTAATAATCGCTTTTCTGTCGAAGTATCTGTGGAATTGGAGGAGGCAGAAGAGCGACGACGATGCGCCAGCTCGCCGCGTGAACGAGGGATGGCACATGAGAGTAACGTTGATGGAGACGTACGCGCTGTGGATGGAGTGCGGTCCGATGAATCCAACCTGTACCACGAATGACTTTCATAACTATATATTGAGCCACTTTCAAGAACGATTGTACGACCAGTACAGATCTTGTATGATGACCGAGGAAACGATCAAGGAATGGGTGCGCGACTACAACGAATACCTACACGATTTGTCAGCTGGTACTCTTAAATCGTGCGAAGCTTGCGGTTTAACGGCCATCCATAAATCCGACTGAGCGTAGGTGACGATCGTTCGCGTCGTGCCGATCCAGTAGGTGCACGTACGCGGTAACGCACGGACGCGTGTACGCTTGAACGTTCCGCCGGATACGGTGCGGAGGTCATTATCAAATCGCGAGAATCTAGCAAAGGTCACAATGTTCCTCCTTCTACCGGAGGATAGATTGATCTGCCGTTTGACGAGCGAGCAGATACAGTACGTTCCGAAGATCATTCTCCTGGAACGATACGGAGACTACGTGGAAGGGTTGTGGGACAGGTTACCGGAACACCTGAGACGCGATCCCGAGGTGCAACGGTATCGCAAGTGCTACGCGCACCACAACCAGCCAGGGCAGCGTGATCACATAGACGGACCGCCGCCGAGGGTCATCGATTGTCACAAGTGTCGAGCGATCGAAGCGCGAGGGTTGCTCGCCAAGAGCACGCAGACGTAGACCCAAGACCGTCGACCCCGTCGTTTCGACGCGCGAAGATGCGAGATTTGCTTTGTAACGAACGCATGAGCCCTCTCGAGGAGGACGTGGCCGAGGTTCTCGGGGACGATACCCAGGAAGAGACCGGGCCCGGGAGCGTTCAGCGAATCTCGGTAGCGCGGTTTCTGCGCGACCGCGAGATCGGCGCGCGTCGAACCGGCGAACGTTCCGCGAGGCAGGGAGTCGTGATTCAAAAGCGGAGCGTCGTTGACTGGCCGTATAGCGTGCGAAGGGCGATGTACACGCGGATGCTGCGTGAGTGCAAGAACGCGGAAAGAGAGACGCAAAGAAGGTCATGGGGATTCCGGAACTACGCGGAGGACATCGCCCGTAGGATCGAGGACAGGGATGTTGCGCTGTGCGTCACGATTCCCACCGGTCTAGGACGGTCGTGTGAACTGACGGTGATGGACGGTATATACCGAACCACCTGTACCTGCATAATCGACGGAAAACGACGAGCGAATGAGGAATGGCAATATTATAACGAACGGCCAAAGTGGGACAAGGAACGAACGAGGTTAATAAATGAACTGGAGAGATACGAGGGCATCCCGTTCTACATCGAGCGGTTGAAGGCGATGAACGAGAACGTTAACGATATAGAACGACATTGCCCGACGTGCGAGCGACAGACGTGCGAGTGCTCCCAGGCGTGAAAACGCGCCCCGCCGCGCACGGACGATGGACGAGCGAGGGCTCACCGAGCTCGGCGGGCGCGTCGGGACGCTCGGCGAGTACCTCGACTGGGAAATCAGGTGCGACGAGTACCTGCGAAGATCGCGGGAAGAGTGTGCGCGCGGGGGAGGAAGCTTGCGATCGGTAACCGAGTGGAGGTTCGCCGCGGTCGCGAGGATCGCGCGACTAGAGGGCGTGAGGAGCCGTCTGAGACGACGATTCTCGTACGTGGACGCGGGACTCGGCGAGCCATCCGGACTCTCCTGGACGGAGGTGGAGACGGCGTTCAAGAATCGCGTGCTCACTGGTGCGGTGATCAACGACAGTCACGTCGAGCCGCGCTGATTCCTCGAGGATGGTCGGGACATGGTGATCGAGCGCGTTCGCGATAGCCTCGCTACGTTAAACGGCGTAAAGGTGAACACAGCGTTCAACGCCGAGTTCGTAGCGGGCGAGAAGACGGCGGTCAAGACAATCGCCACGAGGAACCACGGGCTACTGCCCACCTCCGAACTCCGCGAGTGGTACGACGAGCACGTGATGGAGACCACTCTGGCGGCGCTCGACGAGTTTCAAGAACGCGACAGCGGGTGGGCGTTGTCCAAGATACTGAACTTAACGGTCAACGTGAACAAGTACAACCTCATGCGCGCGGGGTGTGTCATCGATATACCGCGAGCGATACAGGCGAAACGAGCGGTGGTGAACGTGCGAGCAAAGGACAACGCGTACTTCGCGTGGGCGATGGTCGCTGCTTTATATCCAAGCGCCAGACACGCGGACAGGAAGGCGCAATACCCCGATTTTACATCCGTGTTAGACGTAAGCGTTATAGAATTTCCCATGACGCTCGACCAGATTGGCAGGTTCGAGCGCGGGAACGACGTATCGATAAACGTCCTTCGTCGAGGATGACGATGGCAAGCGAGGGGTTATCGTTCCGCTGCGGTTAACCGACCGCAAGCGCGACAGACACGTCAACTTGCTGTACGTGCCCGACGGCCGCGCGGGGCAACCTGGACACTTCGCGTGGATCAGGGACCCCTCGCGCCTGGTTAGCGCTCAACTCAGCGGGAAGAAGCAGAGGAAGTACATCTGCGATCGGTAGGTTTATCATCCTTTGTATATATCTCTTGCTTGCCAATGTAGAAAAATAATCATAACGTTACACAGGTGCCTACACTACTTCGCAACTGCGGAGAGATTGGCCGCGCACGCCGTCGACTGCGGTATTATCAACGACTGCGCGATAATTCTTCCCAGCGAGGAGGGCAAGCTGCTGACCTTCTCGAACTTTAAGAGGAAGGAGCGCGCACCGTTCGTCGTCTACGCCGACCTCGAGTGTACGCTTAAGAAGAACGAGGATGAGGAGGGTACGGCGAACACCGGCGCGTATCAACGGCACAGGGCGTTCAGCGTGGGATACTACGTGCGTTACGCCTACGATGAGTCGTTGTCCGCGTACAGGTTGCACCGTGGCGAGGACTGCGTGCCGTGGTTCGTCGGGGAGCTCGGCGATCTGGCGCGGCGCGTCAAGGCGATCCTCGAGTCCGACGCGCCCATGAGGGACTTCACCCCTGAGCAGCGCGAGGAACTGCGCGACGCCACCGCGCTGTGCCACGTGTGCGGTAAGCCGTTCATGGAGGCTGACACCCGAGTGCGCGATCACTGCCACCTTACCGGTCGCTACAGAGATCCGGCGCACTCAACGTGCAATCTGAACTACAAGGACTCACACGTCATTCCGGTAATATTTCACAATCTCTCGGGGTACGACGCGCACTTCATCATCGAGGATGTGGCGAACGTTCTCGAGGGTAGCGTGGAATTACTGCTGCTGACGAAGGAGCGGTACATCGCGTTCACGAAGAACGTCGCTAACACAGAGGACGGGTGCGGAACGTGCGTGAAACTGCGCTTCGTAGACACGTACAAGTTTCTGAGCGCCAGTCTCGACACGCTAGCGTCCTATTTAGACAAGAGTCACATGAGAATCCTACGGTCGGAATTTCTGCATCTCTCCGAGGATTTCGAGCTCCTTACGCGGAAAGGCGTATTTCCGTACGAGTACGTCGATAGCGCCGAGAAACTGCTCGAGACTCGTTTACCACAGCGCGAATCATTCCACAGTTCGTTGACCGGTGATACGGTATTCGGTGACGATTACGCGCACGCGATAACAGTGTGGAATAGGTTTTCTATCGAGACTCTCGGACAGTACAGCGACTTGTACCTGAAGACGGACGTTCTCCTGCTTGCCGATGTGTTCCAAAATTTCCGCGAAACGTGTATACGGAGTTACGGTCTGGACCCAGCACACTACTACACCCTACCGGGCTACACTTGGGACGCGATGTTGCTGCACACAGGCATCGAGTTCGAGTTACTGACGGACGTGGATATGGTGCTGTTCGTGGAACGCGGGGTGCGCGGCGGTCTGAGTCAATGCTCGCACATATACGCCCGAGCCAACAACAGGTACGCGCCGTCCAACGATCCGTGCGAACCGTCGACGTACCTGATGTACTACGACGTGAACAATCTGTACGGATGGGCAGTGTGTCAACCGTTGCCCAGAGTGAGGTTTCGTTGGATCGAGGACGTGGCTACGTTCGACGTGAGCGCGATCCCTGCGGACTCGCTCATTGGATACATCCTCGAGATCGACCTGGAGTATCCGCGGTATTTCACGACGCGCACTCGGACCTGCCGTTCTGTCCTACGCGCGAAGCACCGCCCGATAAGCGACAGGAAAAACTCCTCGCGACTCTGTGCGATAAGGAGCGGTACATTATACACTACCGCACCTTGCAGCAATGCACGCGCCACGGTCTTCGCGTCAAAAAGATTCACCGCGTCTTAGAATTCGCGCAATCCCCGTGGCTGCGCGATTACATCAAGTTGAATACGCGATTTAGAACGTTCACGAAAAACGATTTCGAAAAAAATTTATACAAACTAATGAACAACGCGGTATTCGGTAAGACGATGGAGAACGTGCGTAATCGCGCGGACGTTAAACTCGTTACGCGCTGGGACGGGAGATACGGCGCCGAGGCTCTTATCGCGCGACCGAACTTTCACAGCAGGGCCATTTTTGGGGAGAATCTCCTCGCCGTGAAGCTGCGCAGGCTGAAGGCGACATTCAACCGGCCGATTTACGTCGGCATGTTCATACTGGATATCTCGAAGACGCGTCTGTACGAGTTTCACTACGAGTACATGGCACCGCTGTACGGTGAAAAGTGTCGGATCATGTACACGGGCACGGACAGCCTGATATACAGCATCGAGTGCGAGGACGCGTACGCGGACATGGCGCGCGACATCGCGCGCTTCGACACGAGCGACTATCCCGCGGAAAACCTGTACGGTATGCCCCTGCGGAACAAGAAGGTGCCGGGTCTCATGAAGGACGAGAACAACGGCGCCTTCATGACGGAGTTCATCGGGTTGAGGTCGAAGATGTACGCGCTGAGGGTACGCGGAAAGAGGGACACGAAGAGGATCAAGGGCGTGTGCAGGAGCGTCGTGGGTAGAACGATAACGTTCGACGACTACGCGCGCTGTTTGAGGGAATGGACGGAAATGACCTGTCGACAGTCGCGGATACAGTCAAAGCTGCATCGCGTATACACCGTATCGGAGACTAAGCTAGCCCTCAGCCCACACGACGACAAACGGTACGTCGTACCCGGCTCAACCAGTACTCTCCCGTGGGGGCACTACAGTATTCGACGGTGACACGTAAGGGGAACGCATTCGTATTACTGCGAAAAAAAATTTTTGTATGATATATCGTATCTAATTTTGTAATACAACATTCATTCGTATATAATATATTGTATGAAATATTGTAATATGTTATTATAATCCAATAAATAGTGGTAATACGTATTCGTATATATTGTATGTAACATTTGAATACTTTAACATAAATAGCAATACACATACGTACATATGATTTTATCGCAAACCGTATGCGATATTGCTCCAATTCGGTGCATGGCCCTTCGCGAAGGTAATCTTATACTCGCTCGCGCGAAATTTCGCTGCATTGGATAGCGGCTGTGCGGGCAAGGCCGGCGTGACGTCGACCGGACGCGTCGCGATAGCGCGTTGAACTCTTACGATGTAATAATTCATATAGTGTATACTATAAATAAATAGTAATACGCTTATGCAATAAATAGTAATACGCATTCGTATCAATTCGGTGCACGGTCCTTAGGAAAGAAGGTCTTTTATACTTACTCGCGAGAAATTTCGATGCATTGGACGAAAGAAATTTCGCTTCATTGGATAACAGCTGTGCGGGCAAGGCCGGACGCATCGCGATAGCGCGGTGACGCCGTTCGAGAAATAACAGCGCGTGTTAGCATTGTCGCAATCTTTTATTGTGATAAATAAGTTTTAAGTACATGCTATATCATATACTATATCATATATACGCGTGCAATTACAACACATCATCCCAACTGATCCAAGAATTGTGCGACGCGTCCATTCCGAGCCACTTGATGTACTCCTTGTTTCCTCTCCGCCGCAACACCTTTTCCATGAGGTAGACGTCCGGGTAACGGGCTCTGAGTAACTCGTGCTCGTAGAATCCGCCGGAGATCGATTTACCGCTATAGTCTTGCAACAGGTACGTCACGCGATTGGTCCGTTGCACCTTCGCCACCGTAAACATCTCCGTGCTCCAATTCGGTGTATAACCCTTCGCGAAGACGGTCTTATACTTGCTCACGCGCACCTCATCGCCCGCGTGCAATTTCGCTGGAGCGGGTATTTTCACGCGTTTGTAAACAGTGGATAGCAGCTGTGCAGCCTTGACCGGCGTGACGTCGACCGGACGCATCGCGATAGCGCGGTGACGCCGAGCGTTGTACTCGCTAACGAGATGCGATAGCACGTCCACCCATTTGTACGTTCCATTGAGCGTAAACACTTTCCCCATTTCATTCTTCAGCGTACGATTGAAACGTTCCACTAACGAGGCTTTCATTACCGAGTGCGTGGAATAGTGATTTATACCGTGCTTACGCGTCAGTTCTCGCACGTGCGAGTTGTAGAACTCTTTGCCCTCGTCGGTGTGCAGGTTCTGTGGACACCTGCCGGCGTCGCGAAATATACTTGCGAACAACCCGGCGACCTCGCTTCCGGACTTGCGCTTGAGAGGTACCGCCCACGCGTACTTGCTCAGCGCGTCGATGATCGTCAGTATGTAGCGGTAGCCTCTGTTTTGACGCGCGTACGACTGCATGTCGACCACATCCGCCTGCCACAGGTCGTCGTACCCGCGTACGATAACGCGACGGCGAGGAGAGTTTCTTCTCGCTGGTGCGTGTAATTCGCGAGTCAGCTGTAACCTCTCCGAACTAACGTTACCGCGCGACTTGGTCTTCATCGCGACGCGGCGAGAGGGTCCTCGGTACGGACACTCCGACGATCCTCGTTGCGTCCGTACGATTCGCTGTTCCAACGATGCGCCGGTCCCTCGATTCTCCTCGTATCGCGCAATAAAGCCCGCGACGTTCGAGTTGCGTCGCGGCTATTATACGGGTACGTTATAGACGTTGCCCGCGGGCTCCTGCGCAGCCTCGTTGGATCTCACGAGAGAGCTGACGGTGCTCGAGAGTCCGCTCAGCTCGTCCCTCACCTTCGACACCGTTGCTTCGATATTGGTGGCCCGTTCCTCGCACGACTACGCGGTCGTCGTGACCTTGTCCAATCGGATCGTGTTTGCTCTAACGTCCGTTCGCGCCTTCGCCACGTTATCCGCGAGGTAGTTCAGCCTCGTGTGGTGCGAGTCCACATGCGTCCTCAGGAAGGTCGTATCGGACTGCAGCCGCGACAATGACGCGGTGAATCTCTCCTCCTGAGCGACGATCAGCTTCCTCGTTTCCTCGACGGCTGCGACCAACTCGCCGATCCGGCCGTTCGTCTCGTCTCTGTGCGCGTCCGTCGTGGCGGTGCGCGTCTCCAGAGCTCCGATCCTGCTTCCCAGCGCGTCCATCCTAGCGGAGAGCGACGCGGACGCACCCTCGACATCCGCTCGCAGCGCGACGACCGCCTCGCGAAGGTCGCGGTAGTCCTTGCGCTGGGCCTCGGACAACGAGTCGACCCGCTGGTCTACGTGATACCGGTTTACCGCGTCGTGTTCCTCCCGCGGTACTGCCACGTTCCGTATTCGACGCCTCTTTGCGTCGTACTCGTCGCTGTCTGGGACGAGGCAGAGAGCGTTGTGGCGCACGTAACCGCGAGCGTCGCTGGCTCGAAACCCCGTAGCGTAGTCGCCGCTCCGCGCGAGGGTGGCGCCGAACTTGTTCACGGGCATCGATGCGTCGCTACGGGCGCGTCAGGGCGCAATGACGCCCGCCTCTCGGAGCTCCTCGATTATAGACAGGAACTTGGCGTCGTGCGAGTCGTTGCCCGCGCCGCGCGACGCCTCGATGAGCCTGAGGCGATCCACCAGTTCGTTCGGATCGTCCCAGTGTACGTAGTCTATCTTGTCGGTTACCCTCATGGTCGGGGGTGGCGGACGTTCCATGCCGGCTCCCCGTGACCCGCGGTCGGACGAACGCCCATCAACGGGGCGATGATCGTCCTGTACTTGTGTCCCTTGTTACCCTTGATCTGCCCTTGCTCCTGATGTCTCTGTTTGTGCGCGTTCGTCGCCAAAAGGATCCTGTAGTACAGCGTAGTATCGTGCACGTTGTACACGCTCTCGTCGGGGGTTCGTATGAAGATAAGCTCGTACAGACCAGGCGTACCTTCGTACCGCGTACCGCCCACGAATATGGAGTCGTCCGCGCCGACGTCGAAGCGCTTGTCGCCGAGCATCGTGCCGGTCTCGCCGATGAACACCCCGTATACGTTGTCGACGGCGCTCGTCCTGCTGGCGGGGCCGTCGCTGTCCGTGAACAGCGCGCCCACGTACCTCCGACCCAGCGGTCCCAGCGTATCTAGCAGCGCGTCCCTGCTCGCGTCTGTTCGCATAACCTTGGCGAAGGATCGCTCCAGCGGGCTCATCGGCACCGGCGTCTCGGGCGCCGCGTCGCGCGCGGGCGTCGAGCTTATCAGCGGTGATGACGTGGCGATCAGTCTGTGTCGACCTATCTTTAGCTTCTGCGGCGTAACTATCGCGGACGTGAAGGCGTCGGTGTCCTCGTGCTCGAACTTCCTCTTCACGCGGGACGCGTCCACGGCGTCGGGCTCGTCGACGGAGTGCTCGACCAACCGTTTCAACGGCTCGACGATCGGCTTGAAGTGGCTCTCAAGAGCACGTTCGTCCTCCATTCTGCCGGTTCTCAGACTCCAGTGCTTCCTGCGAATCGAATCGCGCGCGCGTGCGCGATCTCCTCAGCGATCGCCTCGCGCTCCTGCAGCGCGGGCGCGACAGCCTCGCTCGACATGCCTGCGACGACTGCCCCCCTCTACTATCCTGTCCCCGTCTACGGCACAGCGTACTCGTTGAATCGCGCCTGTATCTACCGTTGCGAAGCACGCTGTCCTTGTTTATCACGAGAAAGCCGTACCGCCGGCGCCAACAGTCGCGACACAGCGGACGAACTCCTCGAAGGTCATGTCGGTGTTCGCGTGATCGTTGTACACGTGCCTCAGATTAGTACCGTCCTGTCGAAATAGGATCAGCAGATTCACGTTGTCGCGCAGCAGGTGTTTCGGTATCCGGGCGTACGTCTGACACAGGTAGAAGCAGTCGACGAGCGAGTGCCTGCCCATCGAGAAGTGCTTCCTCATGGCGCCCCTGCCTGTCGCACGCGACGTCGTTGAAAACGAATATCGAGTGCGGCGGGGCCTCGTGCGGCGGTACGACGTCACCGCTGTCGGGGAACGCGTGGTACCCGATCTCCTCCATCGATCCCAGTAGACGCTCCAGGTAGCGGTACTTTGGCTGACCCAGCGATTTCGAGTGCACGTACACATTCTCGAAGCGCACGCCGTGCGGACTCTCGAGCAGGCCGATCACGACGTTCGTCTTGCCGCATCCCGACGGGCCGCAGACCAGGGCGCGTATGGTATTCGGTAGCAGGGAACCGTGTCTGCTCGCTCTCCCCTCTCCACCCCCGATCCTGTCGCACAGGTCAACACTCGTATCCGCGCGGGCTGCTTGACGTAGCGCATGTCGCACGTGATCGCTCGCGCGCGCGGAGGCGCCCGGCTATTTATAGGTTGATCCACGCCACCGGTTCGATCAGTCGCGTACGCGAGGCTGCCCCCGCACGCGCCTACGACCGCTCCGGCGCGTGACAAATGCGTCTAGCCGCTTGCGGTCGGGTCTGCTCAATCGCGCCATAGACGAACTTCCGATCGAACTTCACGTTCCCGGCTACCAGTTCTGCGGACCCGGCACGATACTCGCGAAGCGACTCGCGCGGGACGATCACGGCGTCAATCCGTTGGACGCGGCCTGCCGCGAGCACGACATCGCCTACTCGCGCAGCCGACGGACGGACGATCGGCACGCGGCCGACCTTGTGCTCGCGGACAGAGCGCGCGATCGCGTCTGGACGGGCGACTGAGCTTTGGCGAGAGAGCCGCCGTGGCGGCCGTATGGGCCGCCATGAAGGCCAAGACGAAACTCGGAATGGGCGCGAAAAGGAAGCGAACGGTTGCTGGAACGAGGACGAGGAGGAAGAGGGGTACGAGACCGCGACCAAGAGACCAGCGAGGAGGCTTCCAATAATGAAACGCGGCGGCTTCTTGCCGCTCCTGCCGGTCCTGGGCGCGCTCGGGTCATTGATCGGCGGCGCGGCCACGGTCGCGAAGGCGGTGAACGACAACAAGGCCAAGCCCAGTCAGTGGAGGAACTGCAACGTCACAATCGCGCGATGGAAGGGCGCGGCCTGTATCTCGCGCCGTACGCGCTTGGGCGCGGTGCGTCTGGCAGTGGCGGACGCGTTAGGAAAAAAAACGTCCCCGTCGACGCTAGGACTGCCACCGGGCGCGACGACGGGTGCGCAGCTTGCGGCGGAGGCCGCGCGCCTTCGCGTGCCGTTCTTCAGAGGGGTGTTCATGCGCGACGCCTTACCCGCGCGCGCTCGTCGCAACGAGTGCGGCGTCGTGAACCTCGACGACTCCGCGGGTCTGGGACCCATTGGGTGGCGTACGCCAAAAGGGGCGACAGAGCCGTCTACTTCGACGGTTTCGGTAACCTGCGACCGCCGCGTGCGCTCGAGCGCTATCTGGCGGTGACGTGACGATCGCGTACAATCGTCACCGCTATCAGACGTACGACGAGCAGATCTGTGAGCAGTTGTGTCTACGTTTTCTCCGGAACGTCGAGTGGTAGCGTTTCGCATGTCGCTGACGCTCACGCTGACCGGTAAAAGCAGCGTCCTCACGGTGAGCTACTTCCCACCCATCGATCTGAGCGACGGCCGCTACGAGCTCGGTCTCGCGGACTTCGAGACCTACAACTCGATACCAACGTCGACGCGACAACAACAGATTCTACTTCGGCGAGAAGGACGCGCTGATAACGATTCCAGAGGGATCCTACGAGCTCAGTGCCATAAGCCGGTTCCTGAGGACGCGTTGCTTCCGTCGACGCGGAGCGACGGTGGCGACGACGACGGTGACTACCTCGACGCGTACTACATGTACGACGATGAGGAAGCGCGGGAGGAGAGCACGGGGGAGGGAGAGCTCGCTCTACGCGCAAACGACAACACCATGCGAAGCGAGATAAAGTGCGCCTACAGGGTGAACTTCGCTCTACCCGGCACCATCGGCCCGCTCTTGGGTTTCTCGCCCCGCGTTCTTCGACCCAACAGTGGTACGCCTCCGACGAACCGTGAACATCATGAGCGTGAACGTCATTCGCCTGGAGTGAACGTCACCGCGGGAGCGTACACAACGACAGACCGGCGCACACGATACCGAGTTCTCACCCAACGTGCCACCGGGATATAAACTGTCCGAGAGACCCGGCCAGATCATTTACCTCCCGCTCGTCGCGCGGAGCGTCACGGACATAACGGTGCGCGTCGTCGATCAGAACGGTCGCCCGATCGACTTCCGCGGCGAGGAGATAACGTGCGCCTGCACGTGCGACGGTCGCGCGCTGAGTAGAGCGGAGTGTTATCTCGTTCTACGGGTGGTGACGAGGACGGAAGAAGAGGTACCACGGGGAAGCGCGACGCCCCGAGGGGGAAGCGCGCGCGAGCGGTAACGGCGCGCTGCTGAGCGCGAGAACGTCGCCTTCCTCCGCTCGTTGGATACGCCGTCGACGATGGCCGACGTGCTCGACATCGCCAGTGAACCGGTCTTCGACGAGCGCATCGTTGGCCTCGAGACCCACACGTACAACCCGTACGCAAACACCTCGTTTGGGTACAGCGAGAGATAAGGATTCCCATACAACAGCAGGATCTGTACACGTTGCCCTGCGAGAGCTACTTCTACATCGAGGGTACGTTCTCGAT
Source organism: Ooceraea biroi (assembly GCF_003672135.1). Taxonomy (NCBI): domain Eukaryota; kingdom Metazoa; phylum Arthropoda; class Insecta; order Hymenoptera; family Formicidae; genus Ooceraea; species Ooceraea biroi. The sequence goes on along the minus strand of NC_039514.1, from coordinate 3,906,887 downwards.
CGCTGGGACGGCAGCTGGAGAGGGAGTTGCTGGAGCGACGCCCGCTGACCAGGCGCGACTGGTGAACAACTGCGCGGCGTTCCTGTTCGACGAGATTCGTTACGAGCTCAACGGCGTGGAGATAGACAGGAGCCGAAACGTCGGCTTCACGAGTACGCTCAAGAGCTACGTGGTCCTGACCCACGCGCACGCTAACATCCTGCAGAACGCTGGATGGAGTCTGGTGAACACGCCGGAACCGGGCGATTTCAACCTCTGCGTCCCTCTCGGGATGCTGCTGGTCTTCTGCGAGGACTACAGATGCGTGGTGATCAACGCGCGACACGAACTCGTTCGAATTCGCGCGCGCAACGACAACAACTGCGTCGTGCTGTCGAGCGACCGACACGAGCCGAAGATAGACTTGCACAAGGTGCAGTGGCGCATTGCCGCACGTGTACCTGAACGAGATCAACAAACTACGGCTGCTGTGCACCCTCGAGAGCGGGTGATTTCTCAGCATGGCGTTTCACTCGTGGGACCTGTACGAGTTCCCACTTCTGCAGAGCACGACCACGCACACCTAGGCCGTTAAAGCGGCTACGCAGCTGGAAAAGCCGCGCTACGTCATCTTCGCGCTACAGACCGGCGAAGAAACGTCGGGACGAAGGACGCCTCTCTGTTCGACGAATGCGACCTCTCCAACGTGAAGCTGTTTCTCAATTCGGAATTCTACTCCTACGACGACATGCATCTGGACTTTACAAAAAATCGTTACGCAGTGCTGTACGACATGTACACCAGATTCCGCAGAACGTACTACGCGCTCGATCGGGACGATGACGGTGCGATGCTGACGATGAGAAAATTCCTGCACTGCGGTCCGTTCGTGGTTATAGACTGCTCTAGGCAGAACGAGGCGGTGAAGAGCGCCACCGTCGATGTACGCATAGAGTTCGACTGCAGACGTAACGTCCCGCCCGAGACCACGGCTTCCTGCCTCATACTTCACGATCGCGTAGTAGAGTACAATCCGCTTACGAGCGTGGTTCGACGAGTCGTATAATCGTAACCATGACCGACGAACCGATATTCGTCGACCTACAAGGCTTCATCGTCAAGGGCGGTTTCGCGGTGAAGGAAGTGGCCGTGCTGCGTACGGCGGAACGTGCGCTAGCGCATCACGTCTTCCGCGCACCGGTGCCATGAAGTCGCCTGACTAAGGAGGAGAAGTCACAGGTCCACTGGCTTACGGCCAACCACCACGGCCTACGCTGGACGGACGGTACCGCGAGCTACGGACTCGCGAGCGCTCTAATCCGTAGAGCAGTATCCGGCAAAGGAGGGAACGCGCTCGTCTACGTTAAGGGCGCGGAGAAGAGGCAGTGTTTGGAGGACATACTTGGCGACCTCGTTGGCGAACGTCGCGTGACCGTTAGATCCATCGACGAGGACTACGCGGACATCGGTCGTCTCAGCGAGTTGGAGAGCTGCGATCCCGGGAAGTATCGCTGCTGCGAGCACAGCGGGACCTGCGCGCTGGAGAACGCGCTGAGGTTGCACGCGTGGTAGTGCCGGAAGGATCGTCGACCGCGCGATACGTAATAGAGAGACAATCGCTGTTTAGTGATACATATATATATATATTTCTAAGCTTATACTCATATGTTACATATATTACGTATTACATATATTATGAATTACATATTATAGGTATAATAAATGAAACTTTATATAATAAATGAAACTTTATATAATCAGAAATTTTATATAATAAATGAAACTTTGTTTAATAAGATTCTTTATATAATAAATTATTTATAATAAATTATTTATAATATTAACATGTGTGTGGTCCTCTCTCGCTCACGGTTGTCTGAAAAGAAAGTACGGATAAATAAGCGTTATTCTAGCGAAATGTGCGCGCGGTCGGTTGCACTTACTCCGGAGGTGGTGTATCAGCGACCATGTAGTCAGTCCCGATATTGAGGTTAACGTCTCGATCCACCGCCTCCAGGAACAGCATTTGCTGCCTTATTACCTCACCATCTCTAGGAGATACGTTCGTAATAAACCCCTAGAAAACGCATAATACACAATAATATACTCATAATACACAATAATATACGCTAGGATTGGAAGAATAGTTTAGTACTTACATGTCTTGCATCATGTACGTAGTCGTGTGCACGTCAAACTCGGCGTTGGTGCGCGCCATGTTGCGCGCTACGTGATGTATACGTCTCGTCAACATTTCGGCCGTATCGGTAAACATCACCGATGCGGCGTGCACTCCACCAGCTGCGTCTACGATGTTCTCCATCGTTTTTTTTGTTGCACTCTGTCGCAAACGATATTTTGCACTGATGCATGTTGTGCTTCGTCGTGTACTGCAAGGAGCGTGTTGCAGGAAACGCGCGTTTACTAGTATCTTAGGCATTGAATTTTCCTTAAATTTAATCGTTTGTGGTAAAACGCGCTGCATAGAGCGTTATATTTAAAGAGCGATGACGGAAAACCACCGTCACTTTCCTGTGACTTTCCTCCCATGGGTACGAGGGGTAGCCAAAATCGGCGCGCTCGCGCGCCGGTGTACTCCGAGCGTCATCGGTTCGGTGCAGCATCCTCACGAGCGACGGATCGTCGCGTCGCGATCGCCTCCCCGCCCGACGTCAGTCGCACCGCCGTGCTCTCGCGAAGCGTACGCGCGCTGGGTCTTATCTCCGCGATGTCGTTTTCCGCTGTCGTCGCGTTCCTCCTTATCGCGTTTCCGCTCGTTTCCGCGTACGACGAGTACCGGAGCAGGGACCGAGCCGTGAATTTTCTTCGACATTACGGCTATCTCGACAGCACAGCGGATCGAACTCTGATAACGAACGACGAGCTTCGTCACGCGATTTCGCTGTTTCAAGAGTACTACCACCTTCCGGTCGACGGTACGCTGAACAACGCGACGCTTCGTTATATGGCTAGACCGCGCTGCGGGTGAGCGACGCGCCGAGTCGTCGGCTCGGCGTCGCGCCGTTGCGGTGGCCGAGGCTGAATCTCACGTGGAACTTCCAACTCGCGGATCGGACTACCTTGCGAACGGCTGAGACCGCTTTCGCTATCTGGGCCGCGAACTCGGCGCTGACGTTCTCGCGCGACACGAACAAGCCTGACATCATCATAGCGTTCCGCGAGGGTAGGCACACGATGCTGGACCGTAGGTACGGCGGCGCCGTTTGTCCCGATGACCTCGATGGATCGGGAAAGGTGCTCACTCACGCGACGTTACCCACAGGGGCTCGGGACGACGTATCGGAGGTGCACATAGACCACCGCGAGGCGTGGCACATCGCGCTGACCCCAATCCGCAGAATTCGCATCATCTGCTGCGAACGCTCGTTCACGAGATCGGTCGCTCGTTGGGCTGTCGCACACCACGGACGAGAACTCGCTCATGTACGCGTACTCACCCGCCGTGGACTGGCCGGTGGTGCTCGTATGGAGGACGTTCTCGCCGTGCGGAATCTCTACGACGCCGCGAAGGACGAGCCGTCGACCGTGGTGCCTGCCGAGCCTACGGTCGTACAAACGACTACGACGCCTGCGACTACGACGACGGCATCGCCGGAACCGCCCGATCCGTGCACCTGGTGCGACATCGACACCCTGCTCGTGCTGGGAAAGCGCTTGTTCATCACGCAAGGGCAGCACGCGCGGTCGATCGGCCTGGGTGGGAAGATCGTCGACAGGCCGTTCTTCCTGAGGGATTACGTGAGGTTCCTTCCAAAGATCGTTACGCGCCTGTCGGCGGCGTATCAGACGATCAAGGGGAACCTGGTGTTGTTCGCGATGGCTGGGTGTACATGGTATCTTATCCCATCCTCGAGTTACGCGCGTCGTGGCCGCGACGTATCACGGATCTCGGGCTTCCACCCAACGCGGTGATCAACGCCGCGCTGAACTCGCACACAGGTCGCACCTACATCATATACAACGATTACGCTGTACTGGAAATGGATGAATGTAATATGACGGCTCACGGGTACCACACGCTGCAGACCGTTTTTCCGGGTATACCGTCGTCGGTGCACACGTCTACCGCTACACCAATGGACACCTCTACTTCGCTCATCGGGATCGCTTCTTCGCGTACAACGAGTTCATCGAGACCGTAACAAGGTCCGGGGAGTTCGATCTCGACGCGATCGGCGTGACGTGTCCGAGGGAGGATATCCTACGGAAATTGTAGGATCTGCTCGCTCGTTCCAGCGTCGCGTTTGATTAGTCACACGTGCATTCCCATCTACATCACGCGCCTTTACATGGGAGAAGAAGGGTATATAATCAGCGTCTCGCTTGGGAATACGCCAGTCAAGCGTCCTTAATCTGAGAGGAGTAGACGCACGTCCTGTCCACCGCGCGATGTATCAAATCAGGACACCGCTAGAGCAGATGGATAACGCCGCTCTTAGGTCGGAGGCGAACGGGAGCTCCATGAAGAAACGACGTCGCGTGTAAGTCGCGTCGATGAGTCTCCACGACCTTTTTATCAATCGTTTTTTATATTTAACCGGAATCTCATATCTTAGGTGGGGAGACCTCGCCGCAATGTCCAACGTCGTCGACGTACGGCGCATGCGGCTGCTCAGCCGCAGATACAACCTCACCAGAACCGGCTACAAGTATCTGGAGATCGGCATAGGCGTCCCTCCGACCTTGGACACGGCGACCGTGCACGTCGCGATGGTGGACACTACCGGCAAGGAGATACTGCTGAACACCGAGATGTGGAAAGGACTGGTAGACAGTAGAGCCATCGTCTGCGACTACCTCACGCGGGCTAACGGCGAGCACGTCATCGCACCTCCACCCTTGCGAATGGGCGACCTGTCAATACGCTTCGCCAGCTTCAACGGCCAGCCGACCATACGTCTGGACACTCCTTCGGGTCGTTTGACCCTGTCCGCACCGACGGTTCGCTATCTGTACGGATTGCGGCATTGCGCCGAGCGCGTCATCGCCACGATGGCCAGCGTCGTCGGACGAGCCGAGGCAAAACTACGCGTCTTCAAGCACGCCGCTGCGGGCGTCGAGGATCCTTCCGACGCCCCGAGGGCGATACGTGACAGCAAGAAATTCGACAACAACGATCTGCTCGATTGCGAACTGCTCGTTGTGGTCTTCGGTAATATCTGAGTTCCGCGCTGCATACCGAAAGCTCCCACGTACGCGCATAATGTATACGTATTAGGCACAATAAATTGTACTATATCTCTCCATTCTACTCGTTATATTAAACACCGTGGTATTAGCCATGCTGTATTTTTATTAATCTTACTTGATATTACATGAATCCGTAGTTGATAAAATCCGCTGTATCCGTAGTTGATAAAATAGCGGATAATATAGGCGGGTTCTGGGACCGTTCAATTCTCGGAAACTGATGCGGTGCGAGTTTCCTGGAACGGTTCCCCCGCTAATCGTAGAATGCAAATAAAGTCTTTTTTCCTAATCAAATTGCGTCTCTTTGTCGCGTTGAACCCTCCACCCTTCCGTGCGCGAGAAGATACAAAGATAACCGTAGCGTCTCGTTCAGCGGAAAATTTAAAGATAACCGCGCGACCTCGAACGCGTCCGAGAGGTTCGAGCGTGACGCGATCGTCGCCGATGTTTCGTCAAATCGCTAGACGACCGTCGAACCGCATCCCGCGAAAATTAAGGAATTTCCAAAAATAGAACGTTATCGGGCGGAAAAACCACATCCGGTTCGGGGACTCGTCGCGGGACCACCGCGACGACACGGGCGTCCAAAAACGGAACGTTATCGACAGGAAAACCACACTCGGCCCAAAAATACCTCC